>NC_086454.1:317265894-317565894 GCF_028390025.1 Pseudophryne corroboree
AGAGCTCATGCACCTCTCTGTCAAAGGAAAGATTTGAATACAGGTCAGTGAAATATGATTCAAAGTGATTCACAATTGCACTTGAATCAGTGATTAGTTGGCCAGTCTGTCTATGTTTCAGATCCATAATAAATCTCTTGGATTGCTTTTTCCTTACCATAGTCGCTAAAAGACGGCCTGTCTTGTTTCCCCACTGATAATATTTATAACGAGAAAATGACAAATCTTTTTTATCTTGAGCCAATAGAAAGGCATCTAGTAGCTGTTTAGCCTCAGTATATTTGTTCAAGGAAGCATCACCAGAGCTCGTAAAGATGTTCCCGAAGAGCTGTAGTCATAGAGTCAAGCAGAGAGCGATAAGTGTCCGTCAACTTCTATTTTTGTCTAGTGACATACTTTATTATTTGACCCCTTAGAAACGATTTTGCTGCGCCCCAAAAAATAGTGGGTCTGTCCCAATAGTCCAAGTTATCGTCTAGGTAATTTATCCAATTGTTAGTCAAAAATAGGCGAAAATCACCTGACTGGTATAAGTAGCTAGGGAATCTCCATAACCTGGTACCACCCGTTCTTATCGTTCTTTCAAGAATCATGGAGATGGGAGCATGGTCAGAAATCAGCACATTATGAATGTCAGTAGACTTCACTTGAGAAACTAGCAAGTCAGCAATTAAAAAGGAATCTATAGGAGACCATGAGTGGTGTACATTAGAATAAAAAGTAAAAGCTTTATCCGTCAGGTTCAACAATTGCCAAATGTCAGTAAGCTGGAGAGATGATCTCATCAATCGCACTTGCTTCCACAAGTGGGAGTTTGGATTATTCTGGGGAGGTCGTTCATCAATGCTAGGATCATCTACTGAGTTGAAGTTCCCACCCAACACCAGTGCGAAGTTCTCACGCCGCTCAAGAAAATTAGAGAGATCCTGCAAAAATTTGGACGTCCCTACATTTGGAGCATATACATTTACCAGTGTATAATTAGCTCCCCATATTTCTACATCTAAAATTAGATACCTACCATTTTGGACTGACGGATTTTAAAATGGTGTAATGCAAGTTTTTTGAAATAGTATCGCAACACCTCTTGCTTTCCTTCGATAATCGGCTGATATACAATTATCTATCCAAGGCGCTTTCAAAGCAGACCCTGAATCCATTAGCCAATGAGATTCTTGTAAAAATACAATTTGGGGTTTAAATCGTTTTAAGTGCATGACTACTCTTTTATGCTTTACGGGAGAGTTAAGACCGACAACGTTTCAGGAGATCACCTTGAGCTGTGAATCAGCAGTTGTAGAGGGTGTATTTAAGAAATGTAAACTCTGATTAGCCAATGCCTAAGCGAGGGAAGTTGTGTGGACTGACATTTTGAAAATAAATAAATAAAACCCTCCTTGTCCCAGCAAGCAAGGAGTGCGGGGCCTGATCCAAAAAAGGACGTGAGAAGTCTCCTACATGGTTGGGGGGGACACAGGCAACAATAAGTATACAAATATAGTACAACACATCGCTTCAAACAACCTTTTCTTACATTTTCCTCAAACAGGAGAAACCTTACAAGCGTCACTGCTAAAGATAGAGCTTGACACAAACTTAGAAACATAGAATAAAGTATTGGATTAAATATGCAAGTAGCTCCAACATGGACATACAACCTTATATAATGCAGAAAGTACTATACAAAAGGAACACGTATCATTGTGTACTATTGATCAGCTGGACTTCTAGAACCTAGCATCTTCGTGACATGGGTTCTAGCTGTACTAGGGTCAGTAAAAAAGATGGTTCTTCCATTATCCTGAATGCGTAGTTTCGCCGGGTACAGAAGGGCAGAGCGGGCATTATTGTCGTAAAGTCGTTTGCAGACATTGGAGATATCCCTGTGTTTCTGCGCCACTGAGGCCGGAAAATCCTGGAAGATGAGGATCTTATGGTCCCCCACCTTCAGTTGGGAGCCTTTGCGATATGAAACCAAAATCAGCTCCTTCATGCGGAAGTCCACGAACCTCGCAATCACTGGCCGAGGCCTAGAATCAGTGTCAGGTCTTGTTGGACCGATCCTGTGAGCCCTTTCAATATGTGGCAAAAAAAGTCACCTCAGGGACCTCTAATGCTGCAAAAACTTCAGTGGCAAGAAATTCTGACAATTGCGAGTCTCTAATGGTCTCTGGAATAGAGAGGGTCCTATTTCCTAACCACTGGGGACATGTACACTTTGCACTGAACCACATCTACCAGCAATTGGTTTTTACCAGTTAGTACAAGCATCTCACCAGTTACTATGGTTTATTACAGATAAAAAAGTTTTTATATGAGCATACATATTCAGAAGGAAATATTTCAAAGTGTACTGAGCAACTTCTATAAGTTCTATTATGGGACTTCATATTTGAGACTAGCTAAAGCTGTTCTATCTTATGACATCACACAGTTCTCCCCCCTTGTACTATAAATTTAAAAAAAAAAAATTTGTTATAGTAGATTCGATTCATCTCTAAGTTAGTGAGCGCATTCCACTCATATTTCTAAATGTGTTTTGTCAGAACAGTTCCTGCACTCACTTTGGCTCAGTATGCGCTGTAATAATGACAGAAACCACACAGCAATGGGATGGGTAACTGTGGCTAAATGACAAGAACACTGAACTCCCCCCGACATCCGCAAGGAACTTCACTGACAAAACAATTAAATCTTGTGCCTTTTACAACTGTAATCATAAGTCAGATCTTTTAACAATAAATTTTACATGTAAAGTTTAAACAGTTTAATCTGCTTGGTAATAAATACACTATATAAACACTGCCTAGCGGGAGGGAAGGTTTGAAAAATCGCCGACATATTACTTTTATAAAAGACAGCGCAGTGTCTAAACTCAAAATAATGTACTGAGCAATCAGATAAACGTACACATTTATAGTATTAACGTAGTCTCTGCATAAACATACATAGGCATTAAACAGCCATTGAAGCTATGCAGCCAATTTCAACATGAAAGGGTCCCTTATAAATATTTTGAAAGCTTTACACCACATCCAGAAGAGACAATGAGCCTGTCTACAGCAAAATGCTCATATTGTTCATGTACAGAGCACAAAATCCATTATTGTTCACATATATAATCTAATTATAGCTTTTATTTAAACAACTAGTTTGTTTCAATTGTAGTATACACAAGACTTGGAAGGGCACAAAGATTAAACCAAGCTGGCAATAGCTTCCCATCTGTTAGAAAATTAAATAAATGTTGCGTATATAGTTAAAAAAAAAATACACAGAATAATTATAAATGGATTTGTTTATAAATAGAAGGTTTCAGTTTTAGTTTTTTTTACACATTGTAGAATGCAAAAGGCAAATAGCACTGGATATATTATACATAAAAAAAACCACACACTGCACAACCAGATCTCTCTCTCGGGATAGATAGATAGATAGATAGATAGATAGATAGATAGATAGATAGATAGATAGATAGATAGATAGATAGATAGTGGCAGTATGAAGGTAAATTGCATGACTGACGTGTTGAGAGTGTGGCTGGAGTGATCTACCAGACAAGGGTTTAAAAGGAGGTGTTACCACACCTAACGGCTGCAGAGAGCCGACAGTACAGGTGGGACTGTGCAGTCAAGTGAGGGTGCTGTGCCTCACTTGACTGCACAGTGGTTCAGTCAGAGTGAAACAGGCTGGGTGGCCAGGGTCAGACCTGGAGGATACAGGTGGATCCCTAATTCTCTGACACTGTCCTTGTGAAACTGTGGAAGTAAAGACCAGGCCGAAGCCTGGGTCACTCTACCGGAAGCAGGACTGAGACTGTGAATGGTACCTGTGACAGACAGGGCTGAGACTTTTCATTTAAGAGACTTAGGGGGGAATTCAAATGTTTGAAAAGTCAGTTGGGTGTCTGTTTTTTCCTATCTAATAGACAGGAATAGACAGATTAGCTGCCCAAGGTTAGTCAGGGGCGAAGAAGTGAGTCAGTGCCCTGAATGGGGGCTAGGTGTTATTTTCTGTTCACTTGTGGTGTTCCATTTATGCTGAAAGTAAAGCACCATTCCATTCACTTTTCGTAAAAAGCTGTGTTGGATCCTCTCTGAGCACCTAGAGACTGCACAAATTCACCCCTCTACCAATAAATATATATATATATATATATATATATATATCACACACACACACACATAGATCCTGTGAGGCAGCACACCTTTAAGAAATCAGCGGCACCGGTGCCTGCTGTAGGTCCTCCCCAGCCAAAAGTCCAAACATAAGCTAGCAGATCAGAGGCACCCAGATAACATCATAGACCAGAGGTTCTCAAACGCAGTCCTCAAGGCACCCCAACGGTTCTGGTTTTAAATGTATTCATGCTTGGCCACAGGTGACTTAATTAGCACCTTAATCAATTTGAGGTAACCATCTGTGCTGAGCCATGGATATACCTAAAACCTGGACTGTTGTGGTGTCTTGAGGACCGCATTTGGGAACATCCGTCATAGACACTTCAATGCAGGTAAATGCAATGTTTCAATATTTTAATCATTATCCGGACTCTGGGTCAACACCACTTAGGTCGACACCAATTGGTCAAAACTAGAAATAGGTCGACACGACCAGTAGGTCGACATGAACAAGAATAACTTGCAAATAGGTCGACATGGGGCCTTTCAGAAAAGGTGTGTTTATACTGATAGCTCATGTGATACTTAGATTGCACACATGTGGACTTCATTTCACTAATTATGTGACTTCTGAAGGTAATTGGTTGCGCCAGAACTTTTGAGGGGCTACATAGCAAAGGGTGTGAATACATATGCACATAGCCAATTTTCAGATTTTTATTTATTAAAAAAAATGTATATAAATTTTTCTCATTTCACTTCACCAACTTGGACTTGTGCATATCCATCACATAAAATTCAGATAAAAAAAATAATTACATTACAGGTTGTAATGTAACAAAATAGGTAAAAAGCCAAGGGTGTTGAAGACTTTAGCAAAGCACTGTATTACACCCAGGGCCGGATTAACAATGGGGCGGATGGAGCCGCAGCTCCAAGCCCCCATTGAAAATAGGCCCAGAGTTCCCTGCAGTGCGGCCAGTGCTGACAGGAAAAAATATATTTCCTGTCATCACACACAGCAGCGCACTCACCTCCGGCTGCCCATTCACCCCACCACGGCACTAAACCTGCCTTTCCTTGCAGTATCGATGTGAGGGTCCGCCCCCCGGGGTCTGCCGAAGCTCCGCCCCCATTCGGCCCGAGGCTCCGCCCCCTACCAATCTAAAATGCATGCTTATACTTACCCTCCCCGCTGCAGCTTCCCAACAGGAAAAAGCTTCATGAAAGAGGGTGATGGTCTGGGGAGGGGCTGCTGTCTTTTGGGAGAGCTGTCTTTTAGGTGACTTGCAATCCACACCAGGCCCTGAGGTCTCCTCCGAGGTAAGTGGTGTTAATATCAGTAAGTTTTGTGTGTGTGTGTGTGTGTGTGTGTGTGTGTGTGTGCATGTGTATGTGTCAGTAAGTGTTGCGTGTGTGTGTCAGGAAGTGGTATGTGTCAGTAAGTTTTGTGGTGTGTGTGTCAGTAAGTAGTGTCTGTCAGTTACTGGTGTCTGTCAGTAAGTTTTGTGTTGTGTGTGTCAGTAAGTAGTATGTTGTGTGTGTCAGTAAGTAGTGTATGTCAGTAAGTGGTCTGTCAGTAAGTTTTGTGTTGTGTGTGTCAGTAAGCAGTGTATGTCAGTAAGTGGTGTCTGTGTCAGTAAGTTTTGTGTTGTGCCGTGTGTGTCAGTATGTAGTATCTGTCAGTAAGTGGTGTCTGTATCAGTACGTTTTGTGTGGTATGTGTGTCAGTAAGTTTTGCATTGTGTGTCAGTAAGTAGTGTCTGTCTGTAAGTTGTGTCTGTGTCAGTAAGTATTGTGTTGCATCTGTGTGTGTCAGTAAGTAGTGCCTATGTTGGGCGTGTGTGCCAGTAAGTAATGTCTATCAGTAAGTGGTGACTGCGTCAGTAAGTTTGTGTTGCGTGTGTCAGTTAGTAGTGTCTGTCAGTAAGTGGTGTGGTAAAGAATGAGCGTTTATGTTTTAATGTGGCACCTGTGAAAAAAAGTTAGTTATTAAAAACAAATGTTTACAGCCCTTTATATGAGCCCTTTGGCGGTGTAGTACACAGACTTGTCCGGAATTTAGACCTAACTGTCCCTACCTTACTGATGGCCACGGGATTACTCAGCCTGGTGTAGAAGCAGCTGTCCGTGGCTTGCTGGTATAATCGTGTCTCTCACTACTGCTGCGTCCAGCGGGGGAGACGTGGTGGATAAGCGGTAACACAAAGGATCTATACAAATTAACGTCCAGCGGATCCAGCGATTGCCGAGTGACGTCATCTGCTCAACTTCCCTGCAGCACGTCTCCCCAGCTGGACGCAGCAGTAGCAGCGGTAGTGAAACGCGATTATACCAGCAAGCCACGGCCAGACGCTTCTACACCAGGCTGAGGAATCCCGTGGCCATCAGTAAGGTAGGGACAGTTAGGTCTAAGTTCCGGACAAGTCTGTATACTACACCGCCAAAGGGCTTATATAAATGGCTGTAAACATTTGTTACTAATAACTAACTTTTTTTCACAGGTGCCACATTAAAACATAAGCGCTCATTCTTTACCACACATTTATTATTATAATTTGAGCTGCTATATATCATTAGCGCAGAAAACATTTATATATAAATTGTCAGTAAGTGATGTCTGAGGCATTTAGTTTATCTGTGTTAGTAAGCGGTATCTGTATCAGTAAGTTGTATCTGTGTCAGTAAGGGTTGTGTGTTAGTAAGTATGTATGTACCAATAAGTGTTATCTGTTAGTAAGTAGTGTCTGTGTCAGTATGGGGTGTCTCAGTAAGTGGTCTATGTCAGTAAGTTGTATCTATGTCAGTAAGGTGTGTCTGCCAGTAAGTTTGTATGTTCCAATAAGTGGCATCTGTGTCAGTAAGTGGTGTCTTTGTCAGTAAGGGTTATCTGTGTTAGTAAGTGGTATCTGTCAGTAAATGTGTTTGTATCAGTAAGGAGTGTCTGTGTATGTAAGTGTGTGTGTCAGTAAGTTTATATCAGTGTGTTTGTGTCAGTAAGTGTGTCTGTCAGTAAGGGGTGTCTATGTCAGTAAGAGGTCTCTGTGTCCGTAAGGGCTATCTGTGTCCATTAGAGATGTCTGTATAGGTAAGTGGTATCTGTCAGTAAGGGGTGTCCGTGTCCAGGGCTGCGTCAGGGGTTGGGGGGAACTGCTGGACAGGAGTACCTGTCCTGGATAGAAAGTGGGGCTCCCTCTGGCTCTTACAGTAATGGGCTGACACTGTACTTAAGCTCTGGCCCGGCCGCGCAGAGCCTATCTTCCAGCTTAGATATGGCCCGGTAACCAGCCAACCTGGCAGCCCACCATTTGTGGGCCAGGAGAGTGCTCGGCAGCCAGCATCTTTTCACTGGTGAGAACCTTTATATTGATGTAGCTGCCGAGAGGGGTACGTGTGTGTGTGTGTGTGTGTGTGTGTGTGTGTGTGTGTGTGTGTGTGTGTGTGTGTGTGTGTGTGTGTGTGTGTGTGTGTGTGAGGGGGTTGAAACAGAAGGAAATGTGAGTTGTTGTTTTTTTGGGGGGGGGGTCACTGAGAGACAAGGGAATGTGGGGAGGGGATCCGGTCTTTAGGTCGACAGTAAGTAGGTCGACAATGTTTTGGTCGACAATAAGTAGGTCGACAGGGTTTCTATGTCGACCGGGTCTTTAGGTCGACAGGTCAAAAGGTCGACATGAGTTTTTTTTTACATTTTTTTTTTTTTTGAACTTTTTCATACTTTATGATCCATGTGGACTACAATTGGGAATAGTAACCTAGCCCGAAGCATGCACAGATAGGAATGTGGGGGCAGTCTTTGAGAGACAGAGGGGAATGTGGCGAGGGGGTCACTGAGAGACAGGTCAATGTGGCCATGTCACTGAGGCAGAGGGTAATGTGTGGAGGGGGTGTAACTGAGAGACAGAGGGGAATGTGGCGAGGGGGGTCACTGAGAGACAGGTCAATGTGGCCATGTCACTGAGGCAGAGGGTAATGTGTGGAGGGGGTGTAACTGAGAGACAGAGGGAAATATGGCGAGGGGTGTCACCGAGAGACAGGTCAATGTGGCCATGTCACTGAGGCAGAGGGTAATGTGTGGAGGGGGTGTAACTGAGAGACAGAGGGAAATATGGCTAGGAGGTAGCGTATGCATGTGGGTCGAGGGAGGGGGGGGGGGGGTTACCTATTTTTTTCAGTCCCAGGCCCTACAATTTCTGATGGCAGCCCAGTCCCTGCCAGTAGGAGTGTTTGTGTCACTAAGTTGTATCTATTATTAAGTATGTATGTGCCAATAGTGGTGTCTGTGTCCGTAAGTGCCATATGTCAATAAATGGTGTCTGTGTCAATAAATGTTTGTGTTCGTAAGGTATGTCAGTAAGTGTTTCTGTGTCAGTAAGTGGAATAATAAGAATTTACTTACCGATAATTCTATTTCTCGGAGTCCGTAGTGGATGCTGGGGTTCCTGAAAGGACCATGGGGAATAGCGGCTCCGCAGGAGACAGGGCACAAAAAGTAAAGCTTTAGGATCAGGTGGTGTGCACTGGCTCCTCCCCCTATGACCCTCCTCCAAGCCTCAGTTAGGTACTGTGCCCGGACGAGTGTACACAATAAGGAAGGATTTATGAATCCCGGGTAAGACTCATACCAGCCACACCAATCACACTGTACAACCTGTGATCTGAACCCAGTTAACAGTATGATAACAGCGGAGCCTCTGAAAAGATGGCTCACAACAATAATAACCCGATTTTTGTAACTATGTACAAGTAATGCAGATAATCCGCACTTGGGATGGGCGCCCAGCATCCACTACGGACTACGAGAAATAGAATTATCGGTAAGTAAATTCTTATTTTCTCTATCGTCCTAGTGGATGCTGGGGTTCCTGAAAGGACCATGGGGATTATACCAAAGCTCCCAAACAGGCGGGAGAGTGCGGATGACTCTGCAGCACCGAATGAGAGAACTCCAGGTCCTCCTTAGCCAGGGTATCAAATTTGTAGGATTTTACAAACGTGTTTGCCCCTGACTAAATAGCCGCTCGGCAAAGTTGTAAAGCCGAGACCCCTCGGGCAGCCGCCCAAGATGAGCCCACCTTCCTTGTGGAATGGGCATTTACATATTTTGGCTGTGGCAGGCCTGCCACAGAATGTGCAAGCTGAATTGTATTACACATCCAACTAGCAAAAGTCTGCTTAAAAGCAAGAGCACCCAGTTTGTTGGGTGCATACAGGATAACAGCAAGTCAGTTTTCCTGACTCCAGCCGTCCTGGAACCTATATTTTCAGGGCCCTGACCACATCTAGCAACTTGGAGTCCTCCAAGTCCCTAGTAGGCGCAAGACACCACAATAAGCTGGTTCAGGTGAAACACTGACACCACCTTAGGGAGAGAACTGGGGACGAGTCCGCAGCTCTGCCCTGTCCGAATGGACAAACAGATATGGGCTTTTTTTTTTTTTGAGAAAAAAAACCCACCAATTTGACACTCGCCTGGTCCAGGCCAGGTCCAAGAGCATGTTCACTTTTCATGTGAGATGCTTCAAATCCACAGATTTGACTGGTTTTAAACCAATGTGTTTTGAGGAATCCCAGAACTACGTTGAGATCCCACAGTGCCACTGGAGGCACAAAAGGGGGTTGTATATGCAATACTCCCTTGACAAACTTCTGGACTTCAGGAACTGAAGCCAATTCTTTCTGGAAGAAAAATCGACAGGGCCGAAATTTGAACCTTAATGGACCCCAATTTGAGGCCCATAGACACTCCTGTTTGCAAGAAATGCAGGAATCGACCGAGTTGAAATTTCTTCGTGGGGCCTTCCTGGCCTCACACCACGCAACATATTTTCGCCACATGTGGTGATAATGTTGTGCGGTCACCTCCTTTCTGGCTTTGACCAGGGTAGGAATGACCTCTTCCTGAATGCCTTTTCCCTTAGGATCCGGCGTTCCACCGCCATGCCGTCAAACGCAGCTGCGGTAAGTCTTGGAACAGACATGGTACTTGCTGAAACAAGTCCCTTCTTAGCGGCAGAGGCCATAAGTCCTCTGTGAGCATCTCTTGAAGTTCCGGGTACCAAGTCCTTCTTGGCCAATCCGGAGCCATGAGTATAGTTCTTACTCCTCTACGTCTTATAATTCTCAGTACCTTAGGTATGAAAAGCAGAGGATGGAACACATACACCGACTGGTACACCCACGGTGTTACCAGAACGTCCACAGCTATTGCCTGAGGGTCTCTTAACCTGGCGCAATACCTGTCCCGTTTTTTGTTCAGACGGGACGCCATCATGTCCACCTTTGGTAATTCCCAACGGTTTACAATTATGTGGAAAACTTCCCCATGAAGTTCCCACTCTGCCGGGTGGAGGTCGTGCCTACTGAGGAAGTCTGCTTCCCAGTTTCCATTCCCGGAATGAAACACTGCTGACAGTGCTATCACATGATTTTCCGCCCAGCGAAAAGTCCTTGCAGTTTTTGCCACTGCCCTCCTGCTTCTTGTGCCGCCCTGTCTATTTACGTGGGCGACTGCCGTGATGTTTTATCCCACTGGATCAATACCGGCTGACCTTGAAGCAGAGGTCTTGCTAAGCTTAGAGCATTATAAATTTACCCTTAGCTATATTTATGTGGAGAAAAATCTCCAGACTTGATCACACTCCCTGGAAATTTTTTCCTTGTGTGACTGCTCCCCAGCATCTCGGGCTGGCCTCCGTGGTCACCAACATCCAAAACTGAATGCCGAATCTGCGGCCCTCTAGAAGATGAGCACTCTGTAACCACCACAGGAGAGACACCCTTGTCCTTGGATATAGGGTTATCCGCTGATGCATCTGAAGATGCGATCCGGACCATTTGTCCAGCAGATCCCACTGAAAAGTTCTTGCATGAAATCTGCCGACTGGAATTGCTTCGAAGGAAGTCACCATTTTTTTACCATGGCCCTTGTGCAATGATGCACTGATTTTAGGAGGTTCCTGACTAGCTCGGATAACTCCCTGGCTTTCTCTTCCGGGAGAAACACCTTTTTCTGGACTGTGTCCAGAATCATCCCTAAGCACAGGAGACTTGTTGTCGGGATCAGCTGCGATTTTGGAATATTTAGAATCCACCCCTGCTGTTGTAACAGTATCCGAGATAGTGCTACTCCGACCTCCAACTGTTCCCTGGACTTTGCCCTTATCAGGAGATCGTCCAAGTAAGGGATAATTAAGACGCCTTTTCTTTGAAGAAGAACCATCATTTCGGCCATTACCTTGGTAAAGACCCGGGGTGCCGTAGACAATCCAAACGGCAGCGTCTGAAACTGATAGTGACAGTTCTGTACCACGAACCTGAGGTACCCTTAGTGATAAGGGCAAATTTGGGACATGGAGGTAAGCATCCCTGATGTCTCGGGACACCAGATAGTCCCCTTCTTCCCGGTTCGTTATCACTGCTCTGAGTGACTCCATCTTGATTTGAACCTTTGTAAGTGTTCAAATTTTTTTAGATTTTGAATAGGTCTCACCTAGCCTTCTGGCTTCAGTACCACAATATAGTGTGGAATAATACCCCCTTTTCTTGTTGTAGGAGGGGTAATTTAATTATCACCTGCTGGGAATACAGCTCGTGAATTTTTTCCCATACTGCCTCCTTGTCGGAGGGAGACCTTGGTAAAGCAGACTTCAGGAGCCTGCGCAGGGGAAACGTCTCGACATTCCAAACTGTACCCCTGGGATACTACTTGTAGGATCCAGGGGTCCTGTACGGTCTCAGCGTCATGCTGAGAGCTTGTCAGAAGCGGTGGAACGCTTCTGTTCCTGGGAATGGGCTGCCTGCTGCAGTCTTCTTCCCTTTCCTCTATCCCTGGGCAGATATGACTCTTATAGGGACGAAAGGACTGAAGCTGAAAAGACGGTGTCTTTTTCTGCAGAGATGTGACTTAGGGTAAAAACGGTGGATTTTCCAGCAGTTGCCGTGGCCACCAGGTCCGATGGACCGACCCCAAATAACTCCTCTTCCTTTATACGGCAATACACCTTTGTGCCGTTTGGAATCTTTAAATGCTCTATAGTCAATAAAATACTGTCCCTGTCAAGGGTATCAATATTTTTAGTCAGGGAATCCGACCAAGCCACCCCAGCTCTGCACATCCAGGCTGAGGCGATCGCTGGTCGCAGTATAACACCAGTATGTGTGTATATACTTTTTATGATATTTTTCCAGCCTCCTGTCAGCTGGCTCCTTGAGGACGGCCCTATCTATAGACGGTACCGCCACTTGTTCTGATAAGCGTGTGAGCGCCTTATCCACCCTAAGGGGTGTTTCCCAACGCGCCCTAACTTCTGGCGGGAAAGGGTATACCGCCCATATTTTCTATCGGGGGGAACCCACGCATCATCACACACTTCATTTAATTTATCTGATTCAGGAAAAACTACGGTAGTTTTTTCACATCCCACATAATACCCTCTTTTGTGGTACTTGTAGTATCAGAAATATGTAACACCTCCTTCATTGCCCTTAACGTGTGGCCCTAATAAGGAATACGTTTGTTTATTCACCGTCGACACTGGATTCAGTGTCCCTGTCTGTGTCTGTGTCGACCGACTAAAGTAAACGGGCGTTTTAAAACCCCTGACGGTGTTTTTGAGACGTCTGGACCGGTACTAATTGTTTGTCGGCCGTCTCATGTCGTCAACCGACCTTGGCGCGTGTTGACATTATCACGTAATTCCCTAAATAAGCCATCCATTCCGGTGTCGACTCCCTAGAGAGTGACATCACCATTACAGGCAATTGCTCCGCCTCCTCACCAACATCGTCCTCATACATGTCGACACACACGTACCGACACACAGCACACACACAGGGAATGCTCTGATAGAGGACAGGACCTACTAGCCCTTTGGAGAGACAGAGGGAGAGTTTGCCAGCACACACCAAAAACGCTATAATTATATAGGGACAACCTTATATAAGTGTTTTCCCTTATAGCATCTTTTTTATATATTTCTAACGCCAAATTAGTGCCCCCCCTCTCTGTTTTAACCCTGTTTCTGTAGTGCAGTGCAGGGGAGAGCCTGGGAGCCTTCCCTCCAGCCTTTCTGTGAGGGAAAATGGCGCTGTGTGCTGAGGAGATAGGCCCCGCCCCTTTTTCGGCAGCCTCGTCTCCCGCTCTTAACGGATTCTGGCAGGGGTTAAATATCTCCATATAGCCCCCGGAGGCTATATGTGAGGTATTTTTAGCCAAAAAAGGTTTTCATTTGCCTCCCAGGGCGCCCCCCTCCCAGCGCCCTGCACCCTCAGTGACTGCCGTGTGAAGTGTGCTGAGAGGAAAATGGCGCACAGCTGCAGTGCTGTGCGCTACCTTAAGAAGACTGAGGAGTCTTCTGCCGCCGATTCTGGACCTCTTCTCGTTTCAGCATCTGCAAGGGGGCCGGCGGCGAGGCTCCGGTGACCATCCAGGCTGTACCTGTGATCGTCCCTCTGGAGCTAATGTCCAGTAGCCAAGAAGCCAATCCATCCTGCACGCAGGTGAGTTCACTTCTTCTCCCCTAAGTCCCTCGTTGCAGTGATCCTGTTGCCAGCAGGACTCACTGTAAAATAAAAAACCTAAGCTAAACTTTTCTAAGCAGCTCTTTAGGAGAGCCACCTAGATTGCACCCTTCTCGGCCGGGCACAAAAATCTAACTGAGGCTTGGAGGAGGGTCATAGGGGGAGGAGCCAGTGCACACCACCTGATCCTAAAGCTTTACTTTTTGTGCCCTGTCTCCTGCGGAGCCGCTATTCCCCATGGTCCTTTCAGGAACCCCAGCATCCACTAGGACGATAGAGAAATGTCAGTAAGGGGTGCCTGTGTTCATAAGTGATATCTGTCAGTAAGAGGTGTCTGTGTAGGTGTCAGTAAGTGGTATGTATCAGTAAGTCTGTGTCAGTAGGTGGTGTGTATGTTCATAAGTGTCAGTTAGGTGTTTCAGTAAGTGTGTAAGTGAGTCTATATTTGTATTTGTGTCAGTAAGGGATGTCTGTTGGTAAGCTGTGTCTGTCTGCAAGTGTGCCTGTGTCAGTAAGAGATGTCTGTCGGTAAGAGATGTCTCTGTCAATAGGTTTCTGTATCAGTAACTGTGTCCCATGAGCCCTCAGTTCACTGTTTGCTCTGTTTTGCCCCTATCTCTGCTCCGCTTTCCCTATCTCCTCTGTATTGCCCCCCCTCTTTTCCAATCTTTCCACACCTGCTCTGTTTTGCCCCATCGTTTCTCCCCTTTCCACCTTCTTTGCATGTTGATACAGCTCTCTGTATCATATGGCGGTCCCTGCGATACTCCCTGTATTAAATGCTGGTCACGGAGATGCTCTCTCTATATATGGTGGTCACTGATGATCTGTATTATATGGAGGTTACAAACTTTTTCTTGTTATAGCGCCACTATTAAGTGGTTGAAGGTAGGCATTAGCTCTGACCTCCATCGAGATAGCCACACCCATGGCACAGGCCACACCCCTATTAAGACCATACCCACACCACACTGGTCACACCCCCACATCACTAATCACACCACCGCAGCGCTCGTCAACACCTCCTGCCGAGGCACATAATAGGCCCTTCCTAAATTTCAGCTCCAGGCCCATGTGGACCTTAATCTGGCACTGATTACACCTCTCAGCTGCACATATTACTGCTGCCCACATGGGCAGTGGGGTGTACGGACTATAGATCTACACGAAAAAGGTCTACCGGTAAAATTTTAACCGGAACACGTCAAGGATGCCGGTTGTCCCCTCTGATCTTTGTTTTATGCATGGAGGCTCTAGTAAGAGCCATTCGAGCCAACCCTAACATTACAGGATTACAAGTAGCGAACACGGAGCATAAGTTAGCGCTCTTAGCAACCATTACCAACCAGCAAGTCTCCCTTCCTAATTTGATGAAGGAGTTTCAAATCTTTGGGCAACTATCTTACTTTAAAATTAATTATAATTATCAATAGCGCTCAATCTCATATTAATTTGCAACAGACATTCCCATTTAGATAGCATCCCATGCACATTAAATATCTTGGGGTCTATCTTCCTAAAGACTTTTCTTCAGTCTTCTCCTAAATTTTGGTACTGTTGCTATGACAACCCGACAAGAGCTTTCCTCCTGGTCATCCAAGGGCATATCATGGCTAGTTTAGATTAATGTTATAAAAATTACTGTTTTACCCCGCATCCTTTATCTGTTACAGGTATTACCAGTTTTAATCCCTAAATCATGGTTTGTTGAGCTTCACCGGATGGTGAGAAACTTTGTGTGGGGTGGTCGGTCTCCCCGATTTAGACATAAATATTTGTATAGGAGAAAACATCTTGGTGGTTTTCAACTTCCTCATTTTGGAATCTATTATAATGCCATTATGGTAAGCAGAATATATGAATGTGCTAATCCTAACTCAATAAAACAATGGGTACATATTGAAAACTCTTACACCAATGCCCCTTTAAGTGTTCTTAAGTGTTCTGCCCTGGCTGTCTAGAATCCCCAAGATTTCACACCAGACCATAGGTCCTACTCTTCTGATTTGGAATCATTACAGAACTAAGACACACATCTCTTCAACTTACTCCCCCATGACTCCATTACTAGACAATCCAGAGTCTATTCCACGAGGTTCTAAATTGGCCTTTAAACCATGGTATAATGCAGGTATTTTGAGGTCAACTATATGACTCTTCTGGAGTGATGTCGTTCCCAGAAGTCCAATCCAAATTGCTTCTCTCCAATACGGAAATTTGGAGGTATTGACAAGTTAAGCATTTCCTACAGTCTAAGTCTCTGCAGTCAGCAGGCTCTAGAAATTGAACACTTTTTGAACAACTAGTGTCTTCACAGAGTTTATGATCACATTTGGTATCGAACATATATAAATATTAAATTGAAAACCATTTCTCCATACTACCGAAATTTACTAAACATTGGGAAATTGACCTGAATATGATGATTAGTGAGGTACAATGGAAATCTATTTTTGAAAAATCATGGAGTAGCTCCACTAACATATCGACCCTGGAAATCCATTTTAAAGTGCTCTCTCGATGGTATCGTTGTCCCTCCACGGTCTCTAAAATGTTCCCAGGGGTTTCTGCAACTTGCTGGAGGTGCGGTTCAGAAGTTGGCTCTCCATTACATATATGATTGACCTGCTCGAAATGACAGCCTTTCTGGAACACTGATCTCGACCACAAAAGATATACTAGGTCCAGAGACTCCGGGCAGCCCTGAATTTTGGCTGCTAAATTTGCACCCTTCCTCCTTATCGAACTACAAAAAGTCTATATTTAAATACCTTAATAGTGCAGCTAAAGCGGTCATACCAGTCCATTGGAAATCAACTCTCCCCCCTCCCCCCTCTTATCTTTCGGAGTGGTTCAAACGGATAGAATGATATAGAATGATGGATGAAACTATAACGTCTTCCTCTGATAAATTTCAAACGTATTCGATGATTTGGCTTCCTTGGTTAGAATTTTGTGAAACAGATAAAAATAAACATACTGCCAGTGTACCTTAGATTTTATTCTGAGCTCAGTTCCATATGTGACAGGAAACAGCAATGATTACATTTATTACTTATATGATGGTTCCCCATTCGTACCAAACTTCCCAAACTTTCTTCTCTCTTTTTCTTTTCTCTTCCTTTATTTCCCTCTCTCGTTCTCTTATCTTCTAGCATTACTACTCTCTTTTTACTTAGTTTAAAGGTATTTTTTATTATATACTTGAGAAACGGGAATTGGGTAAATCTGCTTTCTGATCAAATGTATATATAAAGACGTCCTAGAGGTAATACATTACCCTCGAACTAGATTGTAATATCTTTTCTTATAAGTTGGAAGTTATTGTGTGCGATTACAAGGTTCTATAACTGTATTTCTTGTTCTAAATTCCTGTTTGTAACCCTCTATCTTCATTTCAATAAAAATATCATGCATAAAAAAAAAGGTCTAGTCAATAGGTATACCACTAATGGTAGACATTCATTAGGTCGACATGTAAAATGTACACAGTCCATAAGGTCGAAATGGATAAAAGGTCGACATGACAATGGTCGACACACATATGGTAGACAAGTTTTTTTTTTTAATTTCAAGTTTTTCATGCTTTACTATCCACGTGGACTACAACTGGGAATTGTAACCTGTGCCAAGAGCAGCGGTAGTGGAGCGAGGCACCTTGGCCGAAGCACTCACCATGCGAGGGGATGTGTCACACTAATGGGACTTGTTTGTGGCAGAAAAGTGACAAAACACCCCAAAAACACAATAAAAAATTGTCTACCTTTTTTTTTTTGTGTCGACCATTTACATGTCCACCTTTTGACCATGTCAACCTTTCCTACTGTCTACCTATTCTATGTCGACCTTTTGACCTAATGCATGTCTACCATTAGTGGTAGACCGATTGACTTTAGCCCTTTCTAGTGTAGATCTAATAATCCACACCCGGACAGTGGGGGCCGAGTGTCAAAGATCAGTAAGTCCACGTGCAGTGACATTTTATCAGTGGTTGTCTTGCGTTGCCTTACATTTTGAAATGAGGTTGTAGAAACCATTCAGTATACACAAGTCCACAATGGTCCGTTAAATACCCTGATGCAAACAGCACATCTGTTGTGTTGTGTAACCTATAGCAGACACTGAGAAATGTAACTTACAGCAGACTGACTTGGCCTAAGATCTGATTGATTTCTAGGAGTCATGGGGGGAGATTCAAATGTTTGAAAAGTCGGTTGGGTGTCTGTTTTTTTCCTGTCTATTAGATAGGAAAAAACAGACTCCCAACTGACTTTTCAAACATTTGAATCTCCCCCATGGATCGCTAGGCCTCTTTGAGATTAATGCAGACATGATCATGCAAATTGCCAATTTAATGGGAATAACTGCATAAAACATGACAGCAATTTGAAACTGAACGAAACGCGGCCCGATCTCGCCCTATGAATCAGCCATAAGTATGGCATATAGCCACACTGACTCTCAGCTTACGTGATCATCATGAACCCTCTAGGGGGTCAATTCTATTAGCCGCAAGCCTCCTCAAGGTTTAAGTAAGTGCAGATATGTGCCGCAGTTACGGTACCTCTGGGCTCACTTATTTTCTTTCACAGACCCATAGGGGTGAGATCGGGCCAGCGTTTCCTCCAGACCTTGATCCTAATAGGATTGACCCCAAAGAAGAATCATTGGTGCTTAAAATAAAGTTTTGCTTGGAGTATAACTAACTGAAGAAGAGGTCAAGAGAGGAGCCCTGTATATTTGGAAATGACAAGCCAGGATACGCTCCACATTTTTAGGAATAATGTATACTCCTCGGCCAGACAGATCCTCTCCTTCACTGTGTTTACACTGAAACTGAATCTTCGCATACACATTCCTTGCTTATAAACAAAAATTAAACTGATTATCATTCAGAATTCTTGGAGGATCAACTAATTATACCTCCTCTTAAAGTGGGGAACAAATCCTCTTAGAAGCAGCTGTTATTTCAGAGGGAGAAGTTTGTAAATTATGCAGATGTTAAACAGTTCAACTGAAAAAGTGATTGACAGCTCCCCCTGCAGGCGGCTGAGTGTGTACGGAAGTGCAGCACTAGTATTAAAGAACAGTGATCCACAAATGCTGTGTAGTCTGCTTGTAGCAGAGCAATACAGGGGTATTCCCATGTGTAAGAGATGCCTTGCTCTTCGGTTACAGCTCATGAAGTAAGCAAGCACGAATCTTCTACAAATACGTCCACATAGGACACACTTTCCTATTATCAAATAAAACACACAAAAAACGGACGGCATTAGGGGATCAGCAAAGCCGAAGAGCTCAGAGACAGCATAAAAGAATATTATATCCCAAACATCTTTCTAAATGTTACTCATACTCAAACGGTATCGACAACGCTAACATCGACCACGCAACATCGACAACACCTACATAGACAATACCTACATCGACAGTGATCGAACATCGACAAACACAAGATCGACATATCAGCAACATCGACAAGACGCATATTCGACAAACAGTAGATCGACACAACACGCACAACAGCGACACAACATAAGATCGACAAACAAATCATCGACAGGAACAAGTTCGACCAAAAACTCATCGACATGTAATTGTTCGACAAACAAATAGATCGACATACAGAAGATCGACAAACCATAGACCGACAAAACTTAGATCGAAACTTAATTGGGTCGACAGGTAATAGCTCGACATATATAAGATCGACAAAACTTAGATCGACACTAAATACTTCGACAATTAATATATCGACATATAAATAGGCCAAGTATAGAAAAACAATCTACAACGCAACCCCTGCTTCCATTCGTGGAACTACAGCTTCCAGCCAGCCCTTACATCCACCACCTACACAATCCCCTGACCTGCTGCACATCTGCAATGCTGGCCCCCTCCCCCCACCTGCTATCCACCCCGATACCGGTTCAGCCATTCCCCCTAGTCACCCCGCTTCCCGTCTACATTTGCAACGCTGAACCCCCCCCCCCCGCTATTCCCCACGATACTCGTGCAAACTTAGACGCCGCCGCCATCCCCCCTAGTCACCCCGCTGCCTGTCTACATTTACGCACTACAAGTAACACAACGCCCTGGCACTGCTCCCCGCTCTGGTAGCACAGTTACACCCTACATGAAAGACCCCACCCATGTCTGCCAGCACACCCTGGCACCCTGCTGCACATCTGCAATGCTGAAACCCCCCCGCTATTCCCCACGATACCCGTGCAAACGTAGATGCCGCCGCCACCCCCCCTAGTCACCCCGCTGCCCGTCTACATTTACACGCCTAGCTATACACCCCACTGCCTTACGCGCTCCACGTTTCCCTGTGGCACTACAAGTAACACAACGCCCTGGCACTGCTCCCCGCTCTGGTAGCACAGTAACACCCTTCATGAATGACCCCACCCATGTCTGCCAGCACACCCGGGCACCCTGCTGCACATCCATCTGCAACGCTGACACCCCCCCGCCCCCCCCCCGCTATTCCCCACGATACCCGTGCAAACTTAGACGGACAGCGGGGAGCGTATGGTAGTAGAGGGGTAGATGGCTAGGGAGAGCGGTGTGCGTCTCGGGGTACACGGCTGGCGATAGCTGGGATTCGGGGGACAGTTGGAGGAAGGTGAGGTTAAGTGCATATAGGGGCTAGGCTGGCTAGGTGGACGGGGGGGGGGTTTCAGCGTTGCAGGTGTGCAGCAGAGTGCCCGGGTGTGCTGGCAGACATGGGTGCGGTCTTTCATGAAGGGTGTTACTGTGCTACCAGAGCGGGGAGCAGTGCCAGGGCGTTGTGTTACTTGTAGTGCCACGGGGAAACATGCGTAAGGCAGTGAGGTGTATAGCTAGGTGTGTAAATGTAGACGGGCAGCGGGGTGACTAGGGGGGATGGCGGCGGCGTCTAAGTTTGCGCAGGTATCGTGGGGACTAGCGGGGGGGGGGGTGTCAGCGTTGCAGATGTGCAGCAGGTCAGGGGATTGTGTATGTGGTGGATGTAAGGGCTGGCTGGGAGCTGTAGTTCCACGAATGAAAGCAGGGGTAGCACTGTAGAGCTTTTTTTCTATAGTTGGCCTATATTTATATGTCGATATATTAACTGTCAAAGTAATTGGTGTCGATCTAAGTTTTGTCGATCTTGTATATGTCGACTTATTACCTGTCGACCCTATTAGGTGTCGATCTAAGTTGTGTCGATCTAAGTTTTGTCGACCAAATAGATGTTCGAACTATTTGCGGTCGACCTATTAACGGTCGATAAAACAAATTTCGAACTAGTTGATGTCGAAATAAAAGATGTTCGAACTGTCAAAGTCAGAAAAATATCACGCTGCACGTTGCCATATATTCACCTCATGCGCGTGCCTGCTGCACGTGCACATTCTCTCCCGTGCGTGCGGATACTCGCAGCCGCGTGATGGCGCCTCGGCCATGCGCTCGAGCGCGTGGTATGTGCATTTACGGTAGAGTTTGTGTGCGTCTAGCGGGCGACTCAATCGTTAAATAATAACACCAAATAGTATGTTTTATAGATAATGTTCCCCTTAATAATGACTGTAAGTTTGTTTAATGTAAATAGTCGCTGGACAGAGGAATTCCTCTTTGTATGGTACGAAGGGTCAGACAGGGTTTGAACAGCTGTGTCTGGTACCTAACTAAAGAACATTTTAATAGCTACAATCCGGTGTTGGTTAGGTAAAGATTAATCGCTCCTGCGTATAGTTATGGCCATTAGTAGATTCTGGACATTTCATATATTTGCGATTCATTACCCATGCGGCGGGAATCTTCAGATTCCCTCCCACCTGAGCAGTTTGATATAGTCACAGCCCACCTGTTCAAACTAACCTATGACCTTTTGTTATGATGCGAGGAGACATTCCTGTGTCCAATGAACAATGAGATTATAGGTCCCTTTGTAGTATACTGTACTCAGTGTATATAAGATCAGCCAGCCTGGGCCGCTCCCTGACTCTCCACAAACGGTTTTCATATTGACTAACTCGGAGCTGGTACCAGGCTGCGCAGCGATCATTCCCAGTGTGTGTAAGTAATTCTCTGTAATCATCTCGCTCTTTGCTTGTATTGGCCATATTCTCTCTCTCTCTGTTTAGTATAAGATTTTAACGTTATTGTATATTTTTGTCTAGATATTCTGTTAGAATTATATGTTAGTTTGTAGTGTATGACTTGTGAACTGTTTTACCTTTTTCGATATAACTTAAAAGCTTGATAGTAAAGGTGTTGGAACCTTAGCACGGTATCGTGTGTTCATTACATTGCAGTGGGTAATAGGAGCGTCTCGATCGCTCAAACAGCTTTAGTATTAACAAGGTTAAGCAGCGTTATATCGCTACAGTGTTTCAGTACAAGGTTTACAGTATAAGAGTATCCTTTCTGTGTGTTACATTCAAGGTTTACTGATTGTCATCTTGTGAGCGTCTGCGCCGCTCGTGATCTTCTCGTGGTCTCGAGCGTCCGCTACGCTGGTAGCGTAGCATTACGGTAGTCGCTCGCCTATAGCGTGCTCGACACCAAGCGTAAGCTGTGAGCGAGCGTGCCGCATGTGCGTCTCGATCACGGCCGAGCGTATGCTACGCTAAGTGCGTACCCTTACGGTACCCCATACGCCAATTGCGTATTAAGTCTCTTACCCATATAGTGAAGGTTATAAGGTAATCAAAATCAGCATTATCAGAACTAATGGCAGTCGGTCTATTAACTGTCGAACTAGTTACTGTCGATCTAACAGCTTTCGATCTAACGCTGTGGTCGAACAAACTACTGTCGATCTTAATCAATGTCTATGTATATTACGTCGAACAGTATGTTATGTCTAACTAAAATACACGACAAAGTAACTGACGATCATTTGTTACGGTCGACCAATACAAGTCGAACTAATGTTACTGTCGATATACAGACAGTCGATGAGTTGTACTTTTCGAAGTACCGTGGTCGATCAAAGCATTGTCGAACGGATGAATGCCGATAAAACGAACCACACCCACTCAAACTCACTAAACATTGTATTTCTCAATGGACTGATGGACTGTAAAAAATCCAGTTCAATAGGAATACATTTTATGGAATATTACATTAAATTTTATTATGAAAAAGGACACTAAACTGCTCATATATCTGCAGGAATTATTGCACACAAAGACTAATCCCCCCAGCACCACAGCGTAACCCTAACAGTCCCCTCCCGCGCAGCCTAAACATAACTCTCCCTTTCCGCAGCCTAACCCTAACCATCCCCTCCCGCAGCCTAACCATCCCCATCAAGCAGCCTAACCCTAACCTCTCCCTAAAACTTATGCTAGGGATGTCAGGATTCCAGCGTTGGTCTGCTGTCCATCGGCATCCTGGGCGTCGAATGCTAACTACAGATGTGTCCACTTACATCTAGCCTCCCTGCACACTAAACAGCCCTTCTAGTCATGCCATGCAGTGGCGTTACTCGGTAGTGCCAAGCAACTTTTTCCATTAAAATGCATCTTATTCGCAGAACAATGCGAATAGGACACACAAGCAGCTTATGCTAATTAAATTGATATTTGGCATGCCTATATTTTTTGTGTGACCCTGGCCGTATCTGCATACGAAATGGTATGTTACAGTACATACCTAGAAAAAAAACTAACATAGAATTTCGTATACAGACGCACAGAGAATATAGGCATGCCGCATATCATTTTAAACTAGCCCCAGCCCTATGGCAGATACAGTGTCTCTGCCTGACTATGGCCTCCTATGCCTGTGGCTGTGAGTCTGGGAACGTAGCCACTTGTACTGACATGCACCATCCAACACTCCAATAATGCGCCCACTGAATGGTCCATTTTTGCCTGCACTACTAGCCACCTGCCAGTCAGTTATGTGGAGACTCATGCCAGAGAGAGATCACTAGGCTGCATTGTTGCACATGTAAGCAAGCACTCAGGCCGATCTGTTATTATACCAGCTCCCCTGCACGTTGCACATGTATGCAAGCCCTAAGGCCGATCTGCTATTATACTTTGCCCCAAGAAAGCAGCCTACCAGCTCCCACTGCACTAAGGCCGATCTGCTATTATACTTTGGCCCGAGAAACCAGCGTACCAGCTCCCACTGCACTAAGGCCGATCTGTTATTATACTTTGGCCCGAGAAAGCAGCGTACCAGCTCCCACTGCACTAAGGCCGATCTATTATTATACTTTGGGCCGAGAAAGCAGCGTACCAGCTCCCACTGCACTAAGGCCGATCTGTTATTATACTTTGGCCCGAGAAAGCAGCGTACCAGCTCCCACTGCACTAAGGCCGATCTGTTATTATACTTTGGCCCGAGAAAGCAGCGTACCAGCTGCCACTGCACTAAGGCCGATCTGTTATTATACTTTGGCCCGAGAAAGCAGCGTACCAGCTCCCACTGCACTAAGGCCGATCTGTTATTATACTTTGGCCCGAGAAAGCAGCATACCAGCTGCCACTGCACTAAGGCCGATCTGTTATTATACTTTGGGCCGAGAAAGCAGCGTACCAGCTCCCACTGCACTAAGGCCGATCTGTTATTATACTTTGGCCCGAGAAAGCAGCGTACCAGCTCCCACTGCACTAAGGCCGATCTGTTATTATACTTTGGGCCGAGAAAGCAGCGTACCAGCTCCCACTGCACTAAGGCCGATCTGTTATTATACTTTGGGCCGAGAAAGCAGCGTACCAGCTGCCACTGCACTAAGGCCGATCTGCTATTATACTTTGGGCCGAGAAAGCAGCGTACCAGCTGCCACTGCACTAAGGCCGATCTGCTATTATACTTTGGCCCGAGAAAGCAGCGTACCAGCTCCCACTGCACTAAGGCCGATCTATTATTATACTTTGGGCCGAGAAAGCAGCGTACCAGCTCCCACTGCACTAAGGCCGATCTGTTATTATACTTTGGGCCGAGAAAGCAGCGTACCAGCTGCCACTGCACTAAGGCCGATCTGTTATTATACTTTGCCTGAAGAAAGCAGCGTACCAGCTCCCACTGCACTAAGGCCGATCTGTTATTATACTTTGGCCCGAGAAAGCAGCGTACCAGCTCCCACTGCACTAAGGCCGATCTGTTATTATACTTTGGGCCGAGAAAGCAGCGTACCAGCTCCCACTGCACTAAGGCCGATCTATTATTATACTTTGCCTGAAGAAAGCAGCGTACCAGCTCCCACTGCACTAAGGCCGATCTGTTATTATACTTTGAGCTGAGAAAGCAGCGTACCAGCTCCCACTGCACTAAGGCCGATCTATTATTATACTTTGGGCCGAGAAAGCAGCGTACCAGCTCCCACTGCACTAAGGCCGATCTGTTATTATACTTTGGGCCGAGAAAGCAGCGTACCAGCTGCCACTGCACTAAGGCCGATCTATTATTATACTTTGGGCTGAGAAAGCAGCGTACCAGCTGCCACTGCACTAAGGCCGATCTGTTATTATACTTTGGGCTGAGAAAGCAGCGTACCAGCTCCCACTGCACTAAGGCCGATCTATTATTATACTTTGGGCCGAGAAAGCAGCGTACCAGCTCCCACTGCACTAAGGCCGATCTATTATTATACTTTGGCCCGAGAAAGCAGCGTACCAGCTCCCACTGCACTAAGGCCGATCTGTTATTATACTTTGGGCCGAGAAAGCAGCGTACCAGCTCCCACTGCACTAAGGCCGATCTGTTATTATACTTTGGCCCGAGAAAGCAGCGTACCAGCTCCCACTGCACTAAGGCCGATCTATTATTATACTTTGGGCCGAGAAAGCAGCGTACCAGCTCCCACTGCACTAAGGCCGATCTATTATTATACTTTGGCCCGAGAAAGCAGCGTACCAGCTCCCACTGCACTAAGGCCGATCTGTTATTATACTTTGGGCCGAGAAAGCAGCGTACCAGCTCCCACTGCACTAAGGCCGATCTATTATTATACTTTGGCCCGAGAAAGCAGCGTACCAGCTCCCACTGCACTAAGGCCGATCTGTTATTATACTTTGGGCCGAGAAAGCAGCGTACCAGCTCCCACTGCACTAAGGCCGATCTGTTATTATACTTTGGCCCGAGAAAGCAGCGTACCAGCTCCCACTGCACTAAGGCCGATCTGTTATTATACTTTGGGCCGAGAAAGCAGCGTACCAGCTCCCACTGCACTAAGGCCGATCTGTTATTATACTTTGGCCCGAGAAAGCAGCGTACCAGCTGCCACTGCACTAAGGCCGATCTGTTATTATACTTTGCCTGAAGAAAGCAGCGTACCAGCTCCCACTGCACTAAGGCCGATCTGCTATTATACTTTGGCCCGAGAAACCAGCGTACCAGCTCCCACTGCACTAAGGCCGATCTGTTATTATACTTTGGCCCGAGAAAGCAGCGTACCAGCTCCCACTGCACTAAGGCCGATCTATTATTATACTTTGGGCCGAGAAAGCAGCGTACCAGCTCCCACTGCACTAAGGCCGATCTGTTATTATACTTTGGCCCGAGAAAGCAGCGTACCAGCTCCCACTGCACTAAGGCCGATCTGTTATTATACTTTGGCCCGAGAAAGCAGCGTACCAGCTGCCACTGCACTAAGGCCGATCTGTTATTATACTTTGGCCCGAGAAAGCAGCGTACCAGCTCCCACTGCACTAAGGCCGATCTGTTATTATACTTTGGCCCGAGAAAGCAGCATACCAGCTGCCACTGCACTAAGGCCGATCTGTTATTATACTTTGGGCCGAGAAAGCAGCGTACCAGCTCCCACTGCACTAAGGCCGATCTGTTATTATACTTTGGCCCGAGAAAGCAGCGTACCAGCTGCCACTGCACTAAGGCCGATCTGTTATTATACTTTGGGCCGAGAAAGCAGCGTACCAGCTCCCACTGCACTAAGGCCGATCTGTTATTATACTTTGGGCCGAGAAAGCAGCGTACCAGCTGCCACTGCACTAAGGCCGATCTGCTATTATACTTTGGGCCGAGAAAGCAGCGTACCAGCTGCCACTGCACTAAGGCCGATCTGCTATTATACTTTGGCCCGAGAAAGCAGCGTACCAGCTCCCACTGCACTAAGGCCGATCTATTATTATACTTTGGGCCGAGAAAGCAGCGTACCAGCTGCCACTGCACTAAGGCCGATCTGTTATTATACTTTGCCTGAAGAAAGCAGCGTACCAGCTCCCACTGCACTAAGGCCGATCTGTTATTATACTTTGGCCCGAGAAAGCAGCGTACCAGCTCCCACTGCACTAAGGCCGATCTGTTATTATACTTTGGGCCGAGAAAGCAGCGTACCAGCTCCCACTGCACTAAGGCCGATCTATTATTATACTTTGGGCCGAGAAAGCAGCGTACCAGCTCCCACTGCACTAAGGCCGATCTGTTATTATACTTTGGGCCGAGAAAGCAGCGTACCAGCTGCCACTGCACTAAGGCCGATCTATTATTATACTTTGGGCTGAGAAAGCAGCGTACCAGCTGCCACTGCACTAAGGCCGATCTGTTATTATACTTTGGGCTGAGAAAGCAGCGTACCAGCTCCCACTGCACTAAGGCCGATCTATTATTATACTTTGGGCCGAGAAAGCAGCGTACCAGCTCCCACTGCACTAAGGCCGATCTATTATTATACTTTGGCCCGAGAAAGCAGCGTACCAGCTCCCACTGCACTAAGGCCGATCTGTTATTATACTTTGGGCCGAGAAAGCAGCGTACCAGCTCCCACTGCACTAAGGCCGATCTGTTATTATACTTTGGCCCGAGAAAGCAGCGTACCAGCTCCCACTGCACTAAGGCCGATCTATTATTATACTTTGGGCCGAGAAAGCAGCGTACCAGCTCCCACTGCACTAAGGCCGATCTATTATTATACTTTGGCCCGAGAAAGCAGCGTACCAGCTCCCACTGCACTAAGGCCGATCTGTTATTATACTTTGGGCCGAGAAAGCAGCGTACCAGCTCCCACTGCACTAAGGCCGATCTGTTATTATACTTTGGCCCGAGAAAGCAGCGTACCAGCTGCCACTGCACTAAGGCCGATCTGTTATTATACTTTGCCTGAAGAAAGCAGCGTACCAGCTCCCACTGCACTAAGGCCGATCTGTTATTATACTTTGGCCCGAGAAAGCAGCGTACCAGCTCCCACTGCACTAAGGCCGATCTGTTATTATACTTTGGCCCGAGAAAGCAGCGTACCAGCTCCCACTGCACTAAGGCCGATCTGTTATTATACTTTGGGCCGAGAAAGCAGCGTACCAGCTCCCACTGCACTAAGGCCGATCTATTATTATACTTTGGGCCGAGAAAGCAGCGTACCAGCTGCCACTGCACTAAGGCCGATCTGTTATTATACTTTGGCCCAAGAAAGCAGCGTACCAGCTCCCACTGCACTAAGGCCGATCTGTTATTATACTTTGGCCCGAGAAAGCAGCGTACCAGCTCCCACTGCACTAAGGCCGATCTATTATTATACTTTGGGCCGAGAAAGCAGCGTACCAGCTCCCACTGCACTAAGGCCGATCTGTTATTATACTTTGCCTGAAGAAAGCAGCGTACCAGCTCCCACTGCACTAAGGCCGATCTGTTATTATACTTTGGGCCGAGAAAGCAGCGTACCAGCTCCCACTGCACTAAGGCCGATCTATTATTATACTTTGGGCCGAGAAAGCAGCGTACCAGCTCCCACTGCACTAAGGCCGATCTGTTATTATACTTTGGCCCGAGAAAGCAGCGTACCAGCTCCCACTGCACTAAGGCCGATCTATTATTATACTTTGGGCCGAGAAAGCAGCGTACCAGCTCCCACTGCACTAAGGCCGATCTGTTATTATACTTTGCCTGAAGAAAGCAGCGTACCAGCTGCCACTGCACTAAGGCCGATCTGTTATTATACTTTGGGCCGAGAAAGCAGCGTACCAGCTCCCACTGCACTAAGGCCGATCTATTATTATACTTTGGGCCGAGAAAGCAGCGTACCAGCTCCCACTGCACTAAGGCCGATCTGTTATTATACTTTGGCCCGAGAAACCAGCGTACCAGCTCCCACTGCACTAAGGCCGATCTGTTATTATACTTTGAGCTGAGAAAGCAGCGTACCAGCTCCCACTGCACTAAGGCCGATCTATTATTATACTTTGGGCCGAGAAAGCAGCGTACCAGCTCCCACTGCACTAAGGCCGATCTATTATTATACTTTGCCTGAAGAAAGCAGCGTACCAGCTCCCACTGCACTAAGGCCGATCTGTTATTATACTTTGGGCCGAGAAAGCAGCGTACCAGCTCCCACTGCACTAAGGCCGATCTGTTATTATACTTTGGCCCGAGAAAGCAGCGTACCAGCTCCCACTGCACTAAGGCCGATCTGTTATTATACTTTGGGCCGAGAAAGCAGCGTACCAGCTCCCACTGCACTAAGGCCGATCTGCTATTATACTTTGGCCCGAGAAAGCAGCGTACCAGCTCCCACTGCACTAAGGCCGATCTGTTATTATACTTTGGCCCGAGAAAGCAGCGTACCAGCTGCCACTGCACTAAGGCCGATCTGTTATTATACTTTGGCCCGAGAAAGCAGCGTACCAGCTCCCACTGCACTAAGGCCGATCTATTATTATACTTTGGCCAGAGAAAGCAGCGTACCAGCTCCCACTGCACATGTATACGAGCCCTAAGCTGATACATTATTATACTTTGCCCTGAGAATGCAGCGCACAGGCTCCCAGTGCATGTTGCACATGTACGCGAGTCCTAAGGTTGATACGTTATTGTACTTTGCCCTGAGAATGCAGCGTACCAGCACTCACTGCAGTTGCTAAATGTAAATATGCAGTTCATGTGTTTTCTATCTGTGTGTTTTAGGAGGGCATTACTCAAAGCTTCCAGAGAGATAAAATTATGAAAAATAAACTACCAACCAATCAGCTCCTGTCATTTTTTAAACACAGTCTGTAACATGTAAGTCAGATGCCGATTGACTGATACTTTATCTCTCACAATTTTATTACTTTTTCAAACGTTGATAAATACACCCCTTAATATATATAAAAAAAAAAAACAGCCAAAGACAAATTCTGCTAAAATAGGCTATCTCATCAAAGCAAAATGATTATGTAGCACTGTGGGTAAATCACCGACTACGAGAGGAAAGGTACAGGCTGCCACTGACAGGCAGCGGGATGTAATAAAGGCAACCGCAGTCAAACATACATAGTTATTATAGTGAGCAGCTGAGTAGCTAAAATCAGACAGTGATAAAGAAAACTTCCACATAGATATAAAGAAAAAAGAAAAAACAACCATCTGTTTCAAAGGTAGGAAATGTAAAACAAAAACAAAAAAAATGGTTTACAAACGAAACCCATAAAAGACACAATAAAAGTACATCTTCCTGGAAATATTCACGTTCTGACACGGGTGGAACTCCCACTGCAGAATGCTGCATGTAGCGACTTATGTGTCTGTTAGCTTCTTTATTGGGGGCTGGACACACTACTGCATCAGTTTTATGAGCTTTTGGTGTAATATTTGGTCTGGATAATATAGCATTTACTTTGCTGTTTGTGTGTCTGAGGTCATGAGTTCAATTCTTGGTCATGGCCGATTTGTGTGGGCGTCCTCCCTGTGCTAGGGGATATAGAGTGTAAGCTCCATTGGGGCAGGGACTGGAGTGACTCATATATTCTCTGGAAAGTGCTGTGTAATATGGGTGCACTATACAAACAACTGTTAATAAATACATTTTACGACTGCATCCTTTTATAATGTGGCAGAGAGTTGTCATAATGCCCAAACCATGGAGAATACCTCCTGTGTGAGCAACGCGTTTTACAATTCAGGTATACATCACTTCCAGGCAGCACTGTCACGCAGCTGAACAGGTATGCGCAGACTCCCCCCCCCCCCCCCCCTCTTCCCTTGCTTTTATCCAAGGTATGGACACTTGCAGTTACAGGAGATAAAAGCAACAGACAACGCAATTCAGATTATAAAACGGATGTTCCCAACAAAACGGTGATTTCATTTTGAAGCTGGTTACTCATTAAAAGACTTGTGGGAAACAAAAACATAATAACTATCTAAAAAATGTAGACCTCATCCAAAACGTTATTTTTACTAAAGGCGCAGACACTATTTCAATGGAGACCCTGCTGGGTGTTCTTACTAAATACACAAATGAACAGATAGGAAAACTGTGATTTCATGTGTTTGGTCTTCTGTGGTGGTTTATACCCAAACAAGCTCAGTTTTATCTGTCCATAGATGTTTGTGGCGTTCATTTCTCCAAGTGGCAAATGACCATGAATTATTAAGTGTAAAGCAGTTACTCTTTTCCCAGTCACCCTCCTGTTCCGTCTGCAGACTTGAAGGTCAGGATTCCCTCATGGATTATAGCGGTGTCAAAGACAAACCAATGAAAGGACCGCTAAACGCCAGATCTAAAACACCGTTTGGCTTATTTAAGAGAGCTAATGAAAACATTCAGAAACAGAATAAAAATCAGGAGTTTACCAGAACTGACTTACGTTACATAAACTTGTTATTGGAAGGAGATATTTTTCCTACGCAGGATTAATTTCAGCAAAAGTTTTTAGGAGTTTACCAGAACTGAATTATGTGAGATAAACTTGTTATTGGAAGGAGATATTTTCCCTATGCAGGATTCCTATCAGTAAAAAAAAAAAAAAAAATCAGGAGTTTACCAGAATTTAATTAAATTACATAAATTTGTTATTGGAAGGAGATATTTTCCCTATGCAGGATTCCTATCAGTAAAAATGAACAACAAAAAACAAAACAGTTTACCAGAATTGAATTACATTACATAAACTTGATATTGGAGGGAGATCTTTTCCCTATGCAGGATTCCTATCAGTACAAATAAAAAAAAAATTAAAAAAAATCAGGAGTTTACCAGAACTGAATTATGTGAGATAAACTTGTTATTGGAGGGAGACATATCCCTGGGTAATGGAAATAAGCAACTATGACTGATGATAGAAGTACATGGCTAAAAAGCACAGAGTACAGCTTAACAGAAATAAATAGAAAAGGCATGTGCTGTGTGTAAAAAAAAAAAAAAAAAAGAGGGTCCACTGCAATCGGTTCTTATCTTAGTCTGTGTACAAAAAGGTTAGATGGAGGACCAGTAAAGCGACTTTTATGGCTGTAAAATGTTGATTCCACCCTGTAATATTTTATTTTAAAAGTTTTTCCTCTGAGATCAACTATTTACAACTCCTATAAACATTGCATGTATATTGGGCAGGAATTATAGCAGGCTTCCAATAAAAGGGGGGAAAAATGCAGAAAAGCCAACATCTGGATGAGCAGACAAGGAGCAGCGTTCTAAATGTGATTATTATAGATCGAGGATAGAATCAGCCATAAAATGTCTCAGACTCTAACCCGAGGCATGGAATTCAGCAGTGATAGTAATAGGGAGGGGAAGGGGGGGGGGGGGGGGGGGGGTGAGATGGATATTACATGTAACTACAGACACTTAACATGTCGATCTATAAACGTGAATCAGCACTGGAGTCACAGCAGACTGTCACGAACGTAGAGATTACCACACATATACCCCCCATTCAGTCAATGTATATATTTTCTTTCACTGCATTATGACACAGGCTGTAACATTACGATTTCCAGTTAAACTCCGTCAGGCCAGACACACCTGGGATTACTTAACATGGCATGCATAGTACTGACCCGGGGCAGGATCTGATAAAATTATGAACAAAAGTGATGTCATTTGCTATGCAGGACTCAAGGGGCTACAAATTGCGGTGGCAAACGATTAGATGTATGTGTAGCACAGAACCTTAACATGGTGCAGGGAGAGGAGATGACAACAGGGCTGTTTGTTTCCTTCAATTCCAGCACAACTTAGTGACATCATGCATTAATCATCCACTGATAACTGGTTGTAATAATAATTAATACAGCACCTGCTTGATGCAAGCTCTAAAACATCAGCAAACAGCATCCTAAAGGGAGAACAGTCACAGTACATGTGTTTAGTCTGTTCCATGGCTTAGCCAGAGAATGTCCCCGGAGCGCGATAAACCCCAAAGCAATGTTCCCCACACTGTAAGCAGGGACGAACCATATGTCCCAGACACAGTCACGCCAGCAACCTACGAGAGGCGGTGATATAAATCTGATTTGCAGAAGGGCCCACCGGACTTGTGTCTGTTACTATATCTTCAGTCACAGGAAATAAGGATCGGATAGAAGGCTACTGTTTGACAGGACTGTTTGACAGGAGACAGACAGCTATTGGAGCAACAGAATACTCCGAGGTGACAATACTGTAAGTTATTATCCAAACGGGGAAACTTTTCCAAACTTATAGTTACACAGGGACAGGTATATTATAAGGGACACCCCAGTATGGTATATCATGCGACTCCTCATCTCCCCTGTGTGTTTCAGCGGAGCCAGATTAACAATGGGGTGATGTTTACGTGTGAGCATCACCCCATTACAATTACAATGGAGTGATGCCTACACAAAAAAGGCCCCTCATCAAGACAGCCTGGTGATGACAAGCTGCCCAGAGGGCCACATGGCCGACCATAAATCATTTAAATATTAAAATTGTATTTCTATTTTCCCAATAAATTGATGCAATTGTTCTGCTTTTAAGTTTTTAGGGAGACATTGGGGCTGATAGCGAAGACTGTCACGCCCACATGATACTGGCCACACCCACACATCATTGGCCACACCCACATAACACCAGCCACATCTCTATTTCTCACAGTAGGCCCTTAATGTTCAGTTACAAAGAATGTAAGACTTTAATCCGGCCCTGTGTTTCAGTGACCAAGCTGTCTGAGTGCAACTTGGGCTGCCGAGGAGTAATTAAAAGGAATTAATCAGGTAACTATAATTCTCTGTTTTCCCCTTAAATAGTCCATGGAAGTTCTTACAATGGAACGTACCCAAGCTATACAGTAGGGAGGGTCACAGGAAACAATGAAGCCACATAGGGTGTATAAACAAACATTCATTTAAATGGAGAACATGCCCTGTAGACCAAGAATAAGTAGAGGATAAAGGGGGGTACTCACGGAGCGATAATTTAAGCAATCTGACTACATTGCTTAGATTTTAAGCATGATCGCTCTGTGTGTATGCCCCCCAGCGATAGCGATCCATCGCTATCGTGGACGGATCAATCTAGCAGGTCGCTTATTTCACCCACTGGGTGAAATGAGTATCCCCCCCCCCCCCCGGTCCCCCCCGCACGCTCAGCATACATCGCGCTGCGCTGAGCGGGGGGAGAGATGTGTGCTGAGCGGTTCGCTCAGCACATATCTCTCCCTAGATCTGCCCGTGAATACGGGCCTTTATATATACAAGCCATGATGACCAGAGACAGTAAGGATACGCATCTGTCCTGTTGCATCGCAGAAGCCTGAGCTCTCTGCCTCAAGCCCAGGGGGGTACACACGGAGAGATCAGTGCTTAAATTCTAAGCAATCTGCTTAGATTTTAAGCAGGGATCTGTCGTGTGTATGCCCCCCTATCGCGGGTGCTAGATTGAACCTGCATGCAGGCTCAATCTAGCGGGTCGCTCAATTCAGCGCTGTGTGAAGTGAGCGCCCCCCACCCCTGTCGTCCCCCCACCTCGCTCAACACATCGCGCTGTGCTGAGCGGGGGGAGAGATGTGTGCTGAGCGGTCTGTGTTAAGATCGCTCAGCACACATCTCTCCCGTCGTTGCTGGCCTTTAAGCACGGATCTCTCAGTGTGTAAGCCCCACAGCGATAGCGATACGCAACCCCGCGCGTCGCAATTGCGCTGCTAGATCAGCCTGCATGCAGGCACTATCTAGCAGGTCGCTCATTTCACAGCAGTGAAATGAGCGGCCCCCCCGTCCCTCCCCCCTTGCGCTGTGCTGAGCGGTCACTGATAGATCGCTCAGCACACATCTCTCCCCATGTGTATGACATTGCTACCGCCTGATTACAGTAGACGCAAAAGGTGCATACACACTGGGTGTTTTTGCCCAGTGCGTATGCACAGCGATGATCGCTGACATCGCTGGGCTGAAAATCGCTCAGTGCATTCCCCCTGCCCAGTGATGTCAGCAGGGGTGAACGGCCATCCATAGCAGGACAATATGGAATACCAGCAGATGAACAGCAGCCGCCGGCAATAAGCAGCTCAATCAGGTTATTGGCTGACACAGGTGCATGTTTTGGATAGAGATGTAGTGCTGGAAGAAGCGCGGGGTGTGAGAAACATCTCACAAGCTTTCAAACAATTTATGATATATACAGAATATAGCGCAGCGAACTACTGTTTATTCAAGAATTCTTAAGTGACTGGGTAAAAAAACCTCAATAAAATACAAAGCCCAATATTTTTTATTTTATTATTCTGTTTGTTTGGGGGTTTTTTTATGTATTTTTTACTATTAGTGATTAATCTCATAGGATTTTCTGGCAGAGACTGCAATATAACCTGCCTATCCCAAGCCTAACACAATGTGAGTGTCCAGCTCTCAAATTATTCTTACAGCTGACCACAGCCTCACATAATTACAGAGGAGAGACACTATTGCTCAAAGTCTCCACAGGTCCCAAATAGGTATTTCATAGCAGAGTGTTACAAGCATCCGAAGGAAACCATTCCCAAGAAATATTAATGGATTGGCAGTTTTCTCAACATTTACATATGAAGCAAGCACATAAAAGACTAGAAACATCTGTTCGAGCCAGAGAATGTGCCAAGTAACCATGCACACAGAACAGACCATACTAAATATTTTCACTGCATTAAAAACTTCCTTTTCATAAAAGAGGAGTGGAGAGAGTTACAATTATATGAAAACGCTTGGTGCTAGAATGAGAGGATGACTTAATGTGGACCTGTCGCCTAGACGCAGTGGAGCCAATTTATTGGCTGAAAGTATATTCATAAAAGTGCTGCCTATCCATTAACTTAGAGCCAGTGACATCACTGAGACTGCAGCCTATCCATTAACTTAGAGCTAGTGACATCACTGCAGGCGATCGATTCACTAAGCGCCAGTGACATCACTGAGAATGCAGGCCATCCATTCACCAAGAGCCAGTGACATCACTGAGAATACAGCCTATCCATTCACTAACAGCCAGTGACATCACTGAGAATACAGCCTATCCATTCACTAAGAGCCAGTGACATCACTGAAAATGCAGGCAATCCATTCACTAAGCGCCAGTGACATCACTGAGAATACAGGCAATCAATTCACTAAGCGCCAGTGACATCACTGATAATGCAGGCGACCCATTCACCAAGAGCGAGTGACATCACTAAGAATATAGCCTATCCATTCACTAAGAGCCAGTGGCATCACTGATAATGCAGGCAATCCAGTCACTAAGAGCCAGTGACATCACTGATAATGCAGGCAATCCAGTCACTAAGAGCCAGTGACATTGCTGATAATGCAGGCAATCCATTCACTAAGAGCCAGTGACATAACTGATAATGCAGGCAATCCATTCACTAAGAGCCCGTTACATCATTGGAAATGCAGCCTATCCATTCACTAAGAATTCAGCATACAGTATGCATTCACTAAGAGTCAGTGACATCACTGAGAATGCAGTCTATCCAGTCATTAGGAGCCAGTGACATCACTGAGAATGGAGCCTATCCAGTCATTAGGAGCCAGTGACATCACTGAGAATGCAGCCTATCCAGTCATTAGGAGCCAGTGACATCACTGAGAATGCAGCCTATCCAGTCATTAGGAGCCAGTGACATCACTAAGAATGCAGCCTGTCCATTCAATAGGAACCAGCTTTTTCTTGCACAGAATAAACTCAAGTAATTTATACATTTCCAGAGTGCCATTCCTTTCTGCACATATATCATCCGTTTGTTCTGGCACCTGAAAGAATATCGGAGCGTCTGGAGTGCCCACCTTTTCCTTCTTAAAAATATATATAAAAATATTTTTTTTACATGTATGCCCAAAGTCCTTCATCTTCTGGTCATATATACACATTCATAAGCATTAATCATTCTGTAAATATCTCATGTACAAACAAGCTCCTTCTCGGTCTGACAAGTTCCTGATTGAATCTGACGGATCATAAAAACATACTGTACTTGCCTCATTTGATGGACCTTCCAGAGGAAGGACGCAATTCACAGCGAATCACATTATAAATGGGGCAGTCCCCAAATATGTGAGTATCCTGCAAATTCTGGAGAGCAGGAAGTGAGATTAGGTCACAACATGAGACAGTTCACACTAACAGCTAATACTGCGCCTTTTCAGAGATGGAGGGGCATCATTTAGTATCAGATTTACTCAAGCTTGGCAGGTGTAGTCATAGCTGCAACTAGTACCTTACTGAGGTTGGATAATGCACTTTAGATTATTTAAAAACTACATGGCAGATAGATTTTAGAGAAACAGACAGGTGAAAAGGCACTATAAAAGTTCATTGCAGTTTTTATACACAGTCAAAATAGACAAATCCTTATTTGATATTATAAAGACAACAGGGTGACAGTTCCACCTTAAGAGATGTTAAACAAAACATGTCCTCTTGTTAAACTGCAAAATCTGTAGTGTTAAAATCCAGATTACAGTGACATCTGTGGCTTTACTAAAGTACTCAACACTGATTTTACACGTCCCAAAAAAACAATCACACGTCTGGCCTTTTGAGCTTCGGAACATGCCTCCTTTGTCAAATGAAAACTCGGAGTGACCGTTTCTCCCTATGAGAACATACACAGCCCTGATACAGCATCTAAAGAATAACAAACACTGGGAAGGCCTATGCACGAGGCATCGGCTGACCTGTAAGTGACAAGAGACTGTTCCTCTAACGGGCATTTCCTATGCTTTATTGAAACAGTCTTTTTGCAAGACTTCAAAGCCATCTAAAAGGGAAAAGGCCCTGAGCGCTGGAACTGGAGTTTCACCGCAAGTTATGCACAGTCAAGGCTGGCTTGGCCCCCGTACAATGACAGAGACACCAAGTCCGGCACATCCAGTCTGCAAATGTCAGCAAATTCAACTCCCTACCTGAATCCTAGCTTGCCTCTTGCTGGCAGATAGAGTCGGAAGGGGCTTAAGGAGATTCAGCACAACACTTTCCAGATTTCAATATCACCACTGGATGGTTGTTTATGCTGAGAAACGCAGCTTTCGGGCATAGTGATCAACACAAAGCAATCTGACTCTTCTGTACGGTGCGTGATCTGACGCAAAGGTATTTGGACAGCAGCAAGTGTACTGATATTGCTGAAAATCGTATGATTAATAAGTTTCTTTATTACGCTGGATCCGGCAGATGCACCTCCGAACACAAACTTTCTCACCAACTCTAGGCCACGATATTGCTTTATGAGGGACACCAGGGAGGAGTAATGTCTTCCAGTTGTGGAAGTTATTGGCAGCAGGCGACTGTCAGAGTACAAGTTCTGCTTGGACAAGGTGGTTTATAGCACTTGTATCGTGCGATCAGTCTGTACACAAGACACATACGCACGGGAGAGAATAATGACTTGCAATAACCTTCTGCCTCATTCTGGGTTTGCTTTTTACATACAATCCTCGTGAAACCACAACTAATACTTAGTGCCCTGTCTGCTTCTATATAAAGTGGATGACGTCCAAAACATATGAACATGGAAAAGAGAGGAAACACCATGGTCCTCAGAAATGTCTAGCTAAGGAAGGTTATATTTAAAACAAATTCTAATACATAGCCGTAACCCCGAGATGCTTCTCATACGTTTTTCATAATACACGGTATTAAAACCAGTAAGCTGCTGACATATCTGCAAACAAGAATAACGTCCTGATGTGAGTTTCCTGCTCGAAGAGAAGCGGATCATTGCCAATTTAAGTGTTTGTTTTTTGAGGAGTAACTGGTGCCAATACCCTGGCATGATCAGCTATGCAACCGGCCCCTGGGTTTGCTCTTGGAGTCTTCCAGTAACCACCATACGCATTCACACTTACAGCCAGTAGGTATAAACTTTCAAGCGTTTATGCTAAAAAAAAACCTCAGTGTATATTCAACATTAACTTGTAGGGAGAGAGCGAGAGCCGCGCGGGCTGCCATGTTTACAATGTACTCGCAGCTGCACAAGGCCAATCACTCAAACATCACATTCTTGTCTCTTCTGACGGAAACCATACCCGACCACACTACAGCCAACTGCGGTTTGGATGCACGGTGTACATGGGAAAGCTGAAGCCGGGCCCTTCATCCGACCAGAGGAACCTATCAGCAATCATCAGACCCGCGCCAACAATTTTAACATACAAACAAGAGATTACTGAAACCGTAGCATGAGTGAGCGCTGAATGCCTGGGAATTACATGCAATCCAGCGATCATGGCGACAGAACCCTCCGCTCTCTTCTAAGACTCAGGGAACACTGCTCAGCACCTATGTGGTTAACTAGGTGTGACGATGTATGCATTGTATAACCATTTTACACTTACACTTTACTCTATGTAAATGAGAATCAGAAAGATTTCTGGTAAAACAAGTAACTGAAGGCTTCCCTGTCTTCTCTGTTGTGGCTAGGGGTAAGTAGAAGGCAGGACACAGCTATACTGCTGATTGTGGCTGGGGGTAGGTAGAAGGCGGGAGAAATATATATATGCTGTTGATTGTGATTGGGGGTAGGTAGAAGGCAGGAGACAGCTACACTGCTGATTGTGGCTGGGGGTAGGTAGAAGGCAGGAGACAGCTACACTGCTGATTGTGGCTGGGGGTAGGTAGAAGGCAGGAGAAATATACGCTGCCGATTGTGGTTGGGGGTAGGTAGAAGGCAGGAGAAATATACGCTGCTGATTGTGGCTGGGGGTAGGTAGAAGGCAGGAGAAATATACGCTGCTGATTGTGGTTGGGGGTAGGTAGAAGGCAGGAGACAGCTACACTGCTGATTGTGGCTGGGGGCAGGTAGAAGGCAGGAGACAGCTACACTGCTGATTGTGGCTGGGGGTAGGTAGAAGGCAGGAGAAATATACGCTGCTGATTGTGGTTGGGGGTAGGTAGAAGGCAGGAGAAATATACGCTGCTGATTGTGGCTGGGGGTAGGTAGAAGGCAGGAGACAGCTACACTGCTGATTGTGGCTGGGGGTAGGTAGAAGGCAGGAGACAGCTAAACTGCTGATTGTGGCTGGGGGTAGGTAGAAGGCAGGAGAAATATACGCTGCTGATTGTGGCTGGGGGTAGGTAGAAGACAGGAGAAATATACGCTGCTGATTGTGGCTGGGGGTAGGTAGAAGGCAGGAGAAATATATGCTGCTGATTGTGGCTGGGGGTAGGTAGAAGGCAGGAGAAATATACGCTGCTGATTGTGGCTGGGGGTAGGTAGAAGGCAGGAGAAATATACGCTGCTGATTGTGGTTGGGGGTAGGTAGAAGGCAAGAGAAAGCTACATTGCCGATTGTGGCTGGGGGTAGGTAGAAGGCAGGAGACAGCTACACTGCTGATTGTGGCTGGGGGCAGGTAGGGGATCCGGTCTCTAGGTCGACAGTAACGAGGTCGACACTATCTAGGTCGACCACTACTGGTCGATAGTAACTATGTCGACAGGTCAAAAGGTCGACATGAGTTTTTCACGTTTCTTTTTTTCTTTTTTTGAACCTTTTCATACTTAACGATCCACGTGCACTACGATTGGAAAAGTAATCATGGCGAGCGAAGTGAGCTATGCGAGGGGACACGGTGCACTAATTGGGGTTCCCGGTCACTCTACAAAAAAAACAACACCAAAAACCCCCATAAAAAACTCATGTCGACCTTTTGACCTATCGACCTAGACCCTGTCGACCAATAGTAACCTAGTTACTATCTACCTTCCATACCACACCCGGTAGGTAGAAGGCAGGAGAAAGCTATGCTGCTGATTGTGGCTGGAGGTAGGTAGGGGATCCGGTCTCTAGGTCGACAGTAACTAGATCGACACTATCTAGGTTGACCACTATTGGTCGAACACTATTGGTCGACAGGTCAAAAGGTCGACATGAGTTTTTTACGATTTTTTTATTTTTTTGAACCTTTTCATACTTAACGATCCACGTGGACTACGATCGGAACGGTGCACTAATTGGGGTTCCCGGTCACTCTACAAAGAAAACAACACCAAAAAAAACATAAAAAACTCATGTCGACTTTTTGCCCTGTCGATCTAAAGACCCTGTCAACAAATAGTGGTCGACCTAGACACTGTCGACCTAGTTACTATCTACCTTCCATACCACACCCGGTAGGTAGAAGGCAGGAGAAAGCTACACTGCTGATTGTGGTTGGGGGTAGGTAGAACGCAGGAGAAAGCTACGCTGCTGATTGTGATTGGGGGTAGGTAGAAGGCAGGAGAAAGCTACGCTGCTGATTGTGATTGGGGGTAGGTAGAAGGCAGGAGAAAGCTACGCTGCTGATTGTGATTGGGGGTAGGTAGAAGGCAGGAGAAAGCTACGCTGCTGATTGTGATTGGGGGTAGGTAGAAGGCAGGACACAGCTACGCTGCTGATTGTGGTTGGGGGTAGGTAGAAGGCAGGAGAAAGCTACGCTGCTGATTGTGGTTGGGGGTAGGTAGAAGGCAGGAGAAAGCTACGCTGCTGATTGTGATTAGGGGTAGGTAGAAGGTAGGACACAGCTACGCTGCTGATTGTGATTGGGGGTAGGTAGAAGGCAGGACACAGCTACGCTGCTGATTGTGGTTGGGGGTAGGTAGAAGGCAGGAGAAAGCTACGCTGCTGATTGCGATTGTGGGTTGCTAGAAGGCAGGAGAAAGCTACGCTGCTGATTGTGGCTGGAGGTAGGTAGAAGGTAGGAGACAGCTATGCTGCTGATTGTGGTTGGGGGTAGGTAGAAAGCAGGAGAAATATACGCTGCTGATTGTGGCTGAGGGTAGGTAGAAGGCAGGAGACAGCTACGCTGCTGATTGTGGCTGAGGGTAGGTAGAAGGCAGGAGAAAGCTACACTGCTGATTGTGGCTGGGGGTAGTTAGAAGGCAGGAGAAAGCTACGCTGTTTATTATGACTGGGATTAGGTAGAACTGAAGGCAGTAGAAAGCTAAACTGCTGATAGCAATACTTAGATCATTGCTAAAGGCACTGTACCTGTAATAAATTAAAGAACCTCAAAACTAGAGACGAAAGGCAGCCAGAGCTACAATCTCAATTTTATTTGAAATACATTAGGAACAGCGTTCTCTCTGACTGTATATTGAAGCATGTGTGGCTATCTGACTGTACAATGAGGCATGGGAGGCTCCCTGACCATGTAATGAGGCATGGGCGGCTCTCTAATGGTACAATGAGGCACAGACGGCTCTCTGACAATAAGGTAAGGCATGGGCGGCTCTCTGACTGTACAAAGAGGCATGCTATATGCGACATAACGAAGCATGGCTAAGAACTACATATCTGACCACATTGTATTTAACATAAAGGTTGATAGGACTTGAGCCTGAGCTACAGGTTTCACACAGACTCACTGCTCAGCAATAGTGTAACAGGTTGCCAAGGACATACCTTCAGAGTTAAGTGTGATGAGCGTCACATTGTTCCCCATGCTGGAGTTTCCCGAGTGACCACTGTTAGACAACGTGTCACTTGCTTCAGAACCACTGTCATTGTCATCGTCATTGTGACTGTCATCTGGGCCTGGGACCTTGACCACAATGGTGTTGTGCCTCCGTCCAGTGACAGCACTGAAATACAATTAAACAGTTTTCTTAACCCATTACTACCATAGAGGTCTTTACGGCCAAGCCTGTCTGCACACTGTGATATCTCTCATTAATCAACCATAAAGCACCAGAGTACTCCGCTAAGCTTCACCCATGGGATGACGCATACAGAATTAGACAAATACAAAGCCGACAGTAAGGACCAATTGGGGCACATCCAATTAGCCAGCAATTCAATCAGAAATCCACTCAAAGGAGTTTATGTGCATTTCAGATTGCACCTGCAGAATAGGTGAAAAGTAGGGAATACCCCTGGGACACCGCTCCCAATGGCTAATAATGTTTTTACAGGTTTTTAAATAGGAAAATACGGTCATGGGGTAATTGATGTGGGACATGTTTGTAGAGGTGAAATGCTGTGGGACATGTATGCTGGGTGTTGTATTGACGTACAGGCGGTTTTTGAACTTGCAGATGGGAGTGCTCTTACACCTTTTTACAAACCTGTATATATCCACTTAAATATCACTATAGAGTCATTGCAATATACTCCAAAATCGATAGGCACACAGGAATTGCTGAAGAATCTGCAATACTGGGAAAGCTTCATTTACATCCAGTGGCCAGTGCTCTAGATATTAACAAGCTAATCTGCAATTCTGGATTCTCACTGTGGTAATGAAATGTTTTACAAGAAACAACTGTGATGTTTCTGTGTGTCTGGGATATGCTGCATTTACAGAGTTACAAATACTATGACAGGACAGAGGGGGTCATTCCGACCTGATCGCACGCTATTTTTTGCAGCGCTGCGATCAGGTCAAAACTCGGCAAAACTGCGCATGCGTATGCACCGCAATGCACAGGCGCGTCGTACGGGTACAAAGCGTATCGGTGCTGGGCGATGGATTTAACGAAGAATCCAGTCGCACAGCCGATCGCAAGGAGATTGACAGGAAGAAGGCGTTTATGGGTGTCAACTGGCCGTTTTCAGGGAGTGGTTAGAAAAACGCAGGCGTGTCCAAGCGTTTGCAGGGTGGGTGTCTGACGTCAATTCCGGTACCAGACAGGCTGAAGTGATCGCAGCGGCTGAGTAAGTTCAGACTACTCAAAAACTGCACTAACTGTTTTTGTACCGCTTGGCTGCACAAGCGTTCGCACACTGCAAAGCGAAAATACACTCCCCCATAGGTGACGACTATCTGATCGTAGCGCTGCAAAAAATAGCTAGCGAGCGATCAACTCAGAATGACCCCCTTAGTCAGACACCCTCCTAGCAGAGGCAGTAACCAGCAGAAACACGACCTTAAGCATAAGATATTTAAGGTCCACAGACTCAAGAGGTTCAAATGGAGACTCTTGTAGGGCATTCAAGACCAACAGACAGATCCCATGGAGCCACAGGAGCGACATAGGGAGGCTGAATCCGTAAAACACCTTGAGTGAAAGCATGAACGTCAGGAAGAGACGCAATCTTCCTCTGAAACCACATCGACAAGGCAGAAATATGAACCTTGAGGGAGGCCAGACGAAGGCCTAAGTCTAGGCCTTGTTGCAGAAAAGCCAAAAGTTTGGAAGTTCTGAAATTGTATGCATCGTAATTCTTAGCAGCACACCAGGTGAAGTACGAATTCAAGACCCTGTAATAAAACCGTGTAGAAGCCGGTTTACAGGCCTTCAGCATAGTTTGGATAACCGCCTCTGAGAATCCTTTGGCCCTCAGGAAGGAAGCTTCAAGAGCCACGCTGCCAAAGCCAGTCTGGCCAGGTCCTGGTAGACACAAGGAGGTTTGGGTGTTGAGAAAGTAGAAGAGGACGCTCGATCGATAAACCCTGCAGATCTGAGAACCAATGCTGTCTGGGCCACGCTGGAGCGACTAGAAGTAGGATTCCTCCTTCTTGCTTGAACTTCCACAGTACCCTGGGCAGGAGTGACATTGGAGGGAACACGTAAGGCAGCTGAAAGTTCCATGGAATTGCCAGTGTGTCCACGAACGCTGCTTGAGGATCCCTTGTCCTTGATCTAAAGACAGGAACCTTGTGATTGTGTCGAGACACCATCAGGTCTACATCTGGTAGGCCCCACTTGTCCACTAAGAGTTGAAAGACTTCCGGATGAAGACTCCACTCTCCAGCATGTACGTCCTGTTGACTGAGGAAATCCGCTTCCCAGCTGAGGACTCCGGGAATGAACACTGCCGATATTGCTCGCAGATGGCGTTCCGCCCAACGAAGGATTTTTGACACTTCCATCATTGCCATGTAGCTTCGAGTGCCGCCTTGATTAATTATGTATGCCACCATGGTGGTGTTGTCCGATTGCACTTGAACAGGCCTGTTCTGTATCAGAGGCAGGGCAAGAGTCAAAGCATTGAACACTGCCCGCAATTCCAGAAGAGATTCCTCCTTGGTCCACCGACCCTGGAGAGAGTGTAGCACCGCGTCCCAACCCCGCAGACTGGCGTCCGTAGTCAGTAGGACCCAGTTGGGGATCCAGAAGGGACGGCCCCTGCTTAACTGTTGGTTCTGTAGCCACCAGCTCAGGGACAGACGAACCTCCGGAGTCAAGGAGATTAGTTGAGACCTGATCCGATGAGGCAGGCCGTCACACTTGGAAAGGATTAATCTTTGAAGAGGGCGGGAATGAAATTGAACCATGTCAAAAGCCAACACCATGAGGCCTAGTACTTGCATCGCCGAGTGTATCGACACTCTTGGGTGAGAGAGGAAGTACCTGATCCTGTCCTGGAGTTTCAGGACTTTTTCTGGAGACAGAAACAATCGTTGGCTGTGTGTGTCCAGCAGTGTCCCCAGGTGCACCATGCTCCGAGCAGGGACCAGTGAGGATTTTTTCCAGTTGATGAGCCACCTGTTGGCTTGTAGCTATTGGACCGTCAGTTCCAGATAACTGAGGAGAACATCTTGGAAGTTCGCCAGGATCAGCAAGTTGGCCAGATTTGGCAGGATCCTGAATCCCTGACGGCGGAGAAGGGCCGTCAACACAGCCATGACCTTGGTGAAGATCCGAGGGGCCGTGGCCAGTCCAAATGGCAGAGCCCGGAATTGATAATGTAGGTTGCAAATAGCAAACCGCAGATATTGCTGATGCGATAAGGCAATAGGTATATGCAGGTAAGAATCCTGTATGTCCAGGGATACCATATAGTCTTCGGGTTCCATGGCCAGTACAATAGAGCGCAGAGTTTCCATATGGAATTTGGACACCCTCACAAATTTGTTCAATGATTTGAGGTTGAGTATAGGCCGGAAAGACCCATTGGGTTTCAGGACTAGAAACAGGGTCGAATAGTATCCCCTGCCTCTCTGGGACAGAGGTACCGGCACTACCATTCCTGTGTCCAGGGGGGATCGCACAACCAGGTGGAGAGCTTGCGCTTTCAACGGATCCGAAGGAATAACCGTCATGCAGAACTGGCGAGGGGGACGTCTCTTGAAAGAGACTGTGTACTCGTGAGAGACAACTTCCCACACCCAGGCGTCCAAAGTGGTCTTTAACCAGGCCTGGGTGAACTGCAGAAGTCGGCCCCCCACCCTGGGATTCCCCGGGGGGAGGCCCGCCCCGTCATGCAGCAGGCTTGTCTTGTTTGGAAGCAGGCTGATGGGCGACCCAGGATTGTTTAGGTTTGGGCTTAGTGGTGTTGGAAGCACGAGCCTGTCTTTGGTACGCCTAACCCTTTGCTTTCCCTGGAGGTCGAAAGGAACGAAAAAGTGGTACTCTTTGCCTTCGATGCAGCAGGATTCGTACTTGGGAGAAACACAGTCTTAGCAGTCGCCAAGTCAGTCACAATCTTATTCAGATCTTCCCCAAATAGGATGCCTCCCTTAAAGGGAAGCACCTCCAAGGTCTTTTTGGAGTCCAGGTCCACCTTCCAGGACCTCAACCACATAATTCAGCGAGCCAATATAGATGTTGTGAACGCCTTGGCCGCCATTACACCTGCCTCAGAGCACACCTCCTGAATATAGTGGGAGGCGGTGGCAATATGAGACAGATATTGTCTGGCAGTGTCAGAAATATCCTGAGGCAGCTCTTCCTCTAATGCCTGAACCCATGCTTCAATTACATTTGTGGCCCAGGAGGCTGCTATAGTGGGTCTATGTACAGCCCATGTAAGGGAGCAAATAGACTTCAAGCATCCCTCCACACGCTTATCCGACGGTTCCTTCAGTGAGGTGACAGTGGTGACAGGCAGAGTAGATGACACCACAAGACGGGTGACATGACAGTCCACCGGCGGTGGATTTTGCGACTTGTTGCTCAACTCCGCAGGGTTAGGATAACAAGCTAGCATCTTCTTAGACAGGGAGAATTTATTTCCTGGAGAAGACCAGGGTTCCTGACGTGTATCTATTAAATGGTCAGAATGTGGGAAGACTACTTTAGCAACCTTCTGACGTTTGAACTTATCAGGTTTCTTAGACGCTGTAGTGGGATCTACCTCATCATCAATTTGTAGAATCAGCTTAATAGTCTCCAATAGGTCAGGAACACCAACCTGAGTTGTAGGTTCCTCGTCAGAAGCAACTGTATCAGTGTCTGACAGATCAGTATATTCCCCATCCTCATCAGAAGAATTATCTGAAATATTTATGGATTGTGAGGAGGAAGCAGCCCGCTTAGATGACCCTTTGACCCCAGGGGGACGTGGGGTAGATTTTTGTCTAACCAAAGATTGATTTAATGGTTGTATCTGGGTAGACAGGAGTGTCCGCCCAGGGCGGATTAACTACAGGGACAATATGTGGCTGTAATGGCACAGGAGGTCCCAAAGGGTATTCAGCATACTTGAGAATGCTGCCCAAGGTGGTTCCTGATTGGCTACAGGGGCTGCGGGCTGACCGGGAGATGCATGGCACCCAGTACACAAACCATTAGTTAAAACTTCCGCCTCAGGTAAATCCTTGGTGCAAGCACTGCATGATGCAGAAGCGTCCGCGGATTTCCAGCCCTGTGTGGCGGACATTATAAGGAATGTAGCTGTAGAGCGTAACAGTACAATATAGCCAGACAAATACAATACCTGCAAATAAGCGCCTGATTTATGTGACAGTAAATACAGGACACAAACAGAGAATGAAAACGGTATGAGGTGACTGAAAATAAGAATTTACTTACCGATAATTCTATTTCTCGGAGTCCGTAGTGGATGCTGGGGTTCCTGAAAGGACCATGGGGAATAGCGGCTCCGCAGGAGACAGGGCACAAAAAGTAAAGCTTTTCCAGATCAGGTGGTGTGCACTGGCTCCTCCCCCTATGACCCTCCTCCAGACTCCAGTTAGGTACTGTGCCCGGACGAGCGTACACAATAAGGGAGGATTTTGAATCCCGGGTAAGACTCATACCAGCCACACCAATCACACCGTACAACTTGTGATCTAAACCCAGTTAACAGTATGATAACAGAGGAGCCTCTGAAAGATGGCTCCCTAAACAATAACCCGAATTAGTTAACAATAACTATGTACAAGTATTGCAGATAATCCGCACTTGGGATGGGCGCCCAGCATCCACTACGGACTCCGAGAAATAGAATTATCGGTAAGTAAATTCTTATTTTCTCTATCGTCCTAGTGGATGCTGGGGTTCCTGAAAGGACCATGGGGATTATACCAAAGCTCCCAAACGGGCGGGAGAGTGCGGATGACTCTGCAGCACCGAATGAGAGAACTCCAGGTCCTCTTTTGCCAGGGTATCAAATTTGTAGAATTTTACAAACGTGTTCTCCCCTGACCACGTAGCTGCTCGGCAGAGTTGTAATGCCGAGACCCCTCGGGCAGCCGCCCAAGATGAGCCCACCTTCCTTGTGGAATGGGCCTTAACAGATTTAGGCTGTGGCAGGCCTGCCACAGAATGTGCAAGTTGAATTGTGTTACAAATCCAACGAGCAATCGACTGCTTAGAAGCAGGCGCACCCAACTTGTTGGGTGCATACAGTATAAACAGCGAGTCAGATTTTCTGACTCCAGCCGTCCTTGAAATGTATATTTTTAAAGCTCTGACAACGTCCAACAACTTGGAGTCCTCCAAGTCGCTTGTAGCCGCAGGCACTACAATAGGCTGGTTCAGGTGAAACGCTGATACCACCTTAGGGAGAAAATGCGGACGCGTCCGCAGCTCTGCCCTATCCGAATGGAAAATTAAATAAGGGCTTTTATAAGATAAAGCCGCCAGTTCAGATACTCTCCTGGCGGACGCCAGGGCCAGTAACATAGTCACTTTCCATGTGAGATATTTCAAATCCACATTTTTTAGTGGTTCAAACCAATGGGATTTGAGGAAATCTAAAACTACATTTAGATCCCACGGTGCCACCGGAGGCACCACAGGAGGCTGTATATGCAGTACTCCTTTGACAAAAGTCTGGACCTCAGGAACTGAGGCCAATTCTTTTTGGAAGAATATTGACAGGGCCGAAATTTGAACCTTAATAGATCCCAATTTGAGACCCATAGACAATCCTGATTGCAGGAAATGTAGGAAACGACCCAGTTGAAATTCCTCCGTCGGAGCACTCCGATCCTCGCACCACGCAACATATTTCCGCCAAATGCGGTGATAATGCTTCGCGGTGACTTCCTTTCTTGCCTTAATCAAGGTAGGAATGACTTCTTCTGGAATGCCTTTTCCTTTTAGGATCTGGCGTTCAACCGCCATGCCGTCAAACGCAGCCGCGGTAAGTCTTGGAATAGACACGGTCCCTGCTGAAGCAGGTCCTGTCTTAGAGGTAGAGGCCACGGATCGTCCGTGACCATCTCTTGAAGTTCCGGGTACCAAGACCTTCTTGGCCAATCCGGAGCCACTAGTATCGTTCTTACTCCGCTTTGCCGTATGATTCTCAATACCTTTGGTATGAGAGGCAGAGGAGGAAACACATACACCGACTGGTACACCCAAGGTGTTACCAGCGCGTCCACAGCTATTGCCTGCGGATCTCTTGACCTGGCGCAATACCTGTCCAGTTTTTTGTTGAGGCGAGACGCCATCATGTCCACCATTGGTCTTTCCCAACGGTTTATTAGCATGTGGAAAACTTCTGGATGAAGTCCCCACTCTCCCGGGTGAAGATCGTGTCTGCTGAGGAAGTCTGCTTCCCAGTTGTCCACTCCCGGGATGAACACTGCTGACAGTGCTATCACGTGATTCTCCGCCCAGCGAAGGATCCTGGCAGCTTCTGCCACTGCACTCCTGCTTCTTGTGCCGCCCTGTCTGTTTACATGGGCGACTGCCGTGATGTTGTCCGACTGGATCAACACCGGTCTTCCTTGAAGCAGAGGTTCCGCCTGGCTTAGAGCATTGTAGATTGCTCTTAGTTCCAGAATGTTTATGTGAAGAGACTTTTCCAGGCTCAACCACACTCCCTGGAAGTTTCTTCCTTGTGTGACTGCTCCCCAGCCTCTCAGGCTGGCGTCCGTGGTCACCAGGATCCAATCCTGTATGCCGAATCTGCGGCCCTCCAATAGATGAGCCCTCTGCAACCACCACAGAAGAGATACCCTTGTCCTTGGAGACAGGGTTATCCGCAGGTGCATCTGAAGATGCGTGCATTGATGTACAGACACCTTTCCTGGTTTTAGGAGATTCCTGACCAGGTCGGATAACTCCTTGGCTTTTTCCTCGGGAAGAAAAACCTTTTTCTGAACCGTGTCCAGAATCATCCCTAGGAACAGCAGACGAGTTGTCGGCATTAATTGGGATTTTGGAATATTCAGAATCCATCCGTGCTGCTTTAGCACCTCTTGAGATATTGCTAATCCCATCTCTAGCTGTTCTCTGGACCTTGCCCTTATTAGGAGATCGTCCAAGTATGGGATAATTAATACGCCTTTTCTTCGAAGAAGAATCATCATCTCGGCCATTACCTTTGTAAAGACCCGAGGTGCCGTGGACAAACCAAACGGCAGCGTCTGAAACTGATAGTGACAGTTTTGTACAACGAACCTGAGGTACCCCTGGTGTGAGGGGTAAATTGGAACGTGGAGATACGCATCCTTGATGTCCAAGGATACCATAAAGTCCCCTTCTTCCAGGTTCGCTATCACTGCTCTGAGTGACTCCATCTTGAACTTGAACTTCTTTATGTACAGGTTCAAGGACTTCAGATTTAGAATAGGCCTTACCGAGCCATCCGGCTTCGGTACCACAAATAGAGTGGAATAATACCCCTTCCCTTGTTGTAGAAGAGGTACCTTGACTATCACCTGCTGAGAGTACAGCTTGTGAATGGCTTCCAAAACCGTCTCCCTTTCGGAAGGGGACGTTGGTAAAGCCGACTTCAGGAAACGGCGAGGTGGATCTGTCTCTAATTCCAACCTGTACCCCTGAGATATTATCTGCAGGATCCAGGGATCTACCTGCGAGTGAGCCCACTGCGCGCTGTAATTTTTGAGACGACCTCCCACCGTCCCCGAGTCCGCTTGAGAAGCCCCAGCGTCATGCTGAGGCTTTTGTAGAAGCCGGGGAGGGCTTCTGTTCCTGGGAAGGAGCTGCCTGTTGCTGTTTCTTCCCTCGACCTCTGCCTCGTGGCAGATATGAATAGCCCTTTGCTCTCTTATTTTTAAAGGAACGAAAGGGCTGCGGTTGAAAAGTCGGTGCCTTTTTCTGTTGGGGAGTGACTTGAGGTAGAAAGGTGGATTTCCCGGCTGTAGCCGTGGCCACCAAATCTGATAGACCGACTCCAAATAACTCCTCCCCTTTATACGGCAAAACTTCCATATGCCGTTTTGAATCCGCATCGCCTGTCCACTGTCGCGTCCATAAAGCTCTTCTGGCCGAAATGGACATAGCACTTACCCGTGATGCCAGTGTGCAGATATCCCTCTGTGCATCACGCATATAAAGAAATGCATCCTTTATTTGTTCTAACGACAGTAAAATATTGTCCCTGTCCAGGGTATCAATATTTTCAATCAGGGACTCTGACCAAACTACCCCAGCACTGCACATCCAGGCAGTCGCTATAGCTGGTCGTAGTATAACACCTGCATGTGTGTATATACTTTTTTGGATATTTTCCATCCTCCTATCTGATGGATCTTTAAGTGCGGCCGTCTCAGGAGAAGGTAACGCCACTTGTTTTGATAAGCGTGTTAGCGCCTTGTCCACCCTAGGAGGTGTTTCCCAGCGCTCCCTAACCTCTGGCGGGAAAGGGTATAATGCCAATAATTTCTTTGAAATTATCAGCTTTTTATCAGGGGCAACCCACGCTTCATCACACACGTCATTTAATTCTTCTGATTCAGGAAAAACTATAGGTAGTTTTTTCACACCCCACATAATACCCTGTTTAGTGGTACCTGTAGTATCAGCTAAATGTAACGCCTCCTTCATTGCCAAAATCATATAACGTGTGGCCCTACTGGAAAATACGGTTGATTCGTCACCGTCACCACTGGAATCAGTGCCTGTGTCTGGGTCTGTGTCGACCGACTGAGGCAAAGGGCGTTTTACAGCCCCTGACGGTGTTTGAGGCGCCTGGACAGGCACTAATTGATTGTCCGGCCGCCTCATGTCGTCAAACGACTGCTTTAGCGTGTTGACACTATCCCGTAATTCCATAAATAAAGGCATCCATTCTGGTGTCGACCCCCTAGGAGGTGACATCCCCATATTTGGCAATTGCTCCGCCTCCACACCAATATCGTCCTCATACATGTCGACACACACGTACCGACACACAGCAGACACACAGGGAATGCTCTAAACGAAGACAGGACCCACTAGCCCTTTGGGGAGACAGAGGGAGAGTCTGCCAGCACACACCAAAAAACGCTATATATGACAGGGATAGCCTTATAATAAGTGCTCCCTTATAGCTGCTTTATATATATCAAGATATTGCCATTAAATTTTGCCCCCCCTCTCTGTTTTACCCTGTTTCTGTAGTGCAGTGCAGGGGAGAGACCTGGGAGCCGTCCTGACCAGCGGAGCTGTGAGAGGAAATGGCGCCGTGTGCTGAGGAGATAGGCCCCGCCCCTTTTTCGGCGGGCTCGTCTCCCGCTATTTTGTGAATACAGGCAGGGGTTAAATATCTCCATATAGCCTCTGGGGGCTATATGTGAGGTATTTTTAGCCTTTATATAGGTTTACATTTGCCTCCCAGGGCGCCCCCCCCCAGCGCCCTGCACCCTCAGTGACTGCGTGTGAAGTGTGCTGAGAGGAAAATGGCGCACAGCTGCAGTGCTGTGCGCTACCTTTAGAAGACTGCAGGAGTCTTCAGCCGCCGATTCTGGACCTCTTCTTACTTCAGCATCTGCAAGGGGGCCGGCGGCGCGGCTCCGGTGACCATCCAGGCTGTACCTGTGATCGTCCCTCTGGAGCTGATGTCCAGTAGCCAAGAAGCCAATCCATCCTGCACGCAGGTGAGTTCACTTCTTCTCCCCTCTGTCCCTCGTTGCAGTGATCCTGTTGCCAGCAGGAATCACTGTAAAATAAAAAACCTAAGCTAAACTTTCTCTAAGCAGCTCTTTATGAGAGCCACCTAGAATTGCACCCTTCTCGGCCGGGCACAAAAATCTAACTGGAGTCTGGAGCAGGGTCATAGGGGGAGGAGCCAGTGCACACCACCTGATCTGGAAAAGCTTTACTTTTTGTGCCCTGTCTCCTGCGGAGCCGCTATTCCCCATGGTCCTTTCAGGAACCCCAGCATCCACTAGGACGATAGAGAAATACACAGTAAAACACACTAAAAAGTATATACTTTGTAGTACTATATATGAAACCCTAACGCACCTAGCCCCCCAGGATACAGAATACAGTGATACACAAGGAGTGAAATCCACACAGCAGCTACAGGCACACGCAGTCACAGTTACATTGCTGAAATTATTCCAGACAAACAATAAAACTGCACTGGACTAGTAAAACTACACAGATAGATAGATAGATAGATAGATAGATAGATAGATAGATAGATAGATAGATAGATAGATAGATAGATGCACAGTCAGATACTGGATGTACAGTTGTGCTCATAAGTTTACATACCCTAGCAGAATTTGTGATTTTCTGGCCATTTGTCAGAGAATATGAATGATAACTCACAAACTTTTCTTTCACTCATGGTTAGTGGTTGGGTGAAGCCATTTATTGTCAAACAACTGTGTTTACTCTTTTTAAATCATAATGACAACAGAAACTACCCAAATGACCCTGATCAAAAGTTTACATACCCCAGTTCTTAATACCGTGTATTTCCCCTTTTAACATCAATGACAGATTGAAGTCTTTTGTGGTAGTTGTGGATGAGGCTCTTTATTTTCTCAGATGGTAAAGCTGCCCATTCTTCTTGGCAAAAAGCCTCCAATTCCTGTAAATTCTTGGGCTTTCTTGCATGAACTGCACGTTTGAGATCTCCCCAGAGTGGCTCAATGATATTGAGGTCAGGAAACTGAGATGGCCACTCCAGAACCTTCACTTTATTCTGCTGTAGCCAATGACAGGTCGACTTGGCCTTGTGTTTTGGATCGTTGTCATGTTGGAACGTCCAAGTACGTCCCATGCGCAGCTTCCGGGCTGATGAGTGCAAATTTTCCTCCAGTATTTTCTGATAACATGCTGCATTCATCTTGCCATCAATTTTGACCAAGTTTCCAGTGCCTTTGTAGCTCACACATCCCCAAAACATCAGCAATCCACCTCCGTGTTTCACAGTAGGAATGGTGTACCTTTCATCATAGGCCTTGTTGACTCCTCTCCAAATGTGATGTTTATGGTTGTGGCTAAAAAGTTCAATTTTGGTCTCATCACTCCAAATGACTTTGTTCCAGAAGTTTTGAGGCTTGTCTCTGTGCTGTTTGGAGTATTGTAAGCGGGATGCTTTGTGACATTTGCATAGTAATGGCTTTCTTCAGACGTCTCGACCATGCAGCCCATTTTTCTTCAAATGCTTCCTTATTGTGCATCTTGAAACAACCACACCACTTTTTTTCAGAGAGTCCTGTATTTCAGCTGAAGTTATTTGTGAATTTTTCTTTGCATCCCGAATAATTTCCCTGGCAGGTGTGGCTGAAATCTTTGTTGGTCTACTTGACCGTTATTTGGTTTCCACAGAATCCCTAATTTTCCACTTCTTAGAGTTTGAACACTGCTGATTGGCATTCTCAATTGCTTGGATATCTTTTTATATCCCTTTCCTGTTTTATACAGTTCAATTACCTTTTCCCGCAGATCCTTTGATAATTCTTTTGCTTTCCCCATGACTCAGAATCCAGACACGTCAGTGCAGCACTGGATGAAAGATGCAAGGGTCTTTCAGAAGTCCAGAAACTCACTGACCTTTTATACACACACACTGATTACAAGCAAACAGATCACAGGTGAGGATGGTTACCTTTAGTAGCCATTCAAACCCATTTGTGTCAACTTGTGTGCAATCAGGCCAAAATCTCCAGGGTATGTAAACTCTTGATCAGGGTCATTTGGGTAGTTTCTGTTGTCATTATGATTTAAAAAGAGTAAACACACTTGTTTGACAATAAATGGCTTCACCCAACCACTAACCATGAGTGAAAGAAAAGTTTGTGAGTTATCATTCATATTATCTGACAAATGGCCAGAAAATCACAAATTCTGCTAGGGTATGTAAACTTATGAGCACACCTGTATATCTCAGAAAACTTGTACTAAATATTCAGGTAGAAGTACACTTCTACTTAACTAACACTGTCTAAAATGACATGTAGAATACTTAAGTGACTGTAAATGCACAGCGCTGAGTAAATAGGCAGATTTACAGAGCAGACATTGCCCTGCAGTCCCGGAGATCAGCCGCAGCTACTTGTGAAAAGATGGCGCCCAAATCTCTGTCAGGGAGTGAGGGAGAGTAAGGAACAGCTCCAGGGCGGGAATACCAGCAGTAGATGGCGCCCAGAGCTGGGGGAGGGGCTGCAGGTCAGGCGCCTTATCCCCTATGCTGGTCCTCACCACCGGGTACTGTGGAGACTTGTTAAAAGAATTTTGTGAAATCCGACCTGTGCTCCCTGCCCTGGTGGTTATAGTGGGGTCCCTGCTCTAACGCAGTGCCCACGCCAGCATCACGGTTCGTCTCCTAAGACCGCGTCCAGAACGCGATTTCGGTGGGTCCCAGCTGGGCGACCCCCTTACCTCCTCCCAAAGAAGCAGCCACGCGATCCTGGAGAGCGCCAGCGGCGTGTGCCTGGAAACCGGAGCACCTCCGCCGCAAGTACCCGGGAGCACGGCCAGCGGGAGTTTGCGGCGCTGCTGGGGAGGTGTTGGAGCCTCAGCACAGCAAGTCACTAGGACATAAAAGTGCTGCAGCCCTTGAAGAATCTTCTAACTAACGCTCTTTTCAGGCCTGCCTAGCGCAGCCCCCGTTAAGTGACTTGCAGGCACCAACTTACAAACTGAGCTCCAGTGTCCGGAGGCGGGGTTATAGAGGAGGCCATGCAATGCATCCTGGGAACAGTCAAAGCTTTAGCCTGTTGGTGCCTTTGGATCAAGGTCCAACTCTACACCCCAATGTGGAACACAGTGTACCCCGCTGCAGAAATATATATATATATATATATATATATCACATATATATCTCGATCGAAAATAGACTGGACTCACCAGGGACTTTGCAGCAGAGTCAAATTTATTACACACAAGTTACTATTATCAGGAAAGGTCAATGTTTTGGTTTTGTGATCTTCATCAAGACAAATCCAAGACAACCCAAGACAGAAACTTGGCTTGTTATAGGATATGTCTTGTAGAAGGTCAGGTTTTGCTACAGAAATTTTGACTTATACTGATGACAATAACTTGTGAGTAACAAATCCCTGGCGGGAGCACCTGCTTTCAAAACAGCATCAATTGTTCTAGGTACACTTTCACAAAATCAGGGATTTTGTAGGATTACAATCAGGTGTATGATTAACCAGTCATACCAAACAGGTGATAATGATTATCATTTTCATATGTAGGTTGAAACATTGTCATTAACTGAAACAGAAACTGTGTAGAGGCTTAAAACTGGGTGAGGAACAGCCAAACTCTGCTACAAAGGTGTGGAAGGCCGTTTCATGTCACAGGTCATACACCATGGCAAAACTGAGCAAACGGGCAACGTTGAGGACCGTAGATGCAGTAGTCGGCTAAGGGAACTTTGTGCATCAGATGAAAGACACATCATGCTTACATGATCTTCAGCGTAAAGAACAACACTGTATAGAGTCCTCTAAGTGATGATATGGCCCCCACAGAGCACTAATATCAACATCATGGAGTTTGTCTGGGATTACATGAAGAGACAGAAGGATTTGAGCAAGACTACATCCACAGAAGATCTGTGGTCATTTCTCCAAGATGTTTGGAATAACCTCCCTGCTGTGTGCAAGTGTACCTAGAAGAATTGATGCTATTTTGAAAGCACTCACTTTGAATTTTGTTAATAGATAAAAATAAGAATTTACTTACCGATAATTCTATTTCTCGTAGTCCGTAGTGGATGCTGGGGACTCCGTCAGGACCATGGGGAATAGCGGCTCCGCAGGAGACAGGGCACAAAAATAAAGCTTTAGGATCAGGTGGTGTGTACTGGCTCCTCCCCCTATGACCCTCCTCCAAGCCTCAGTTAGGATACTGTGCCCGGACGAGCGTACACAATAAGGAAGGATATTGAACCCCGGGTAAGACTCATACCAGCCACACCAATCACACCGTATAACTTGTGATCTGAACCCAGTTAACAGTATGACAAACGTAGGAGCCTCTGAACAGACGGCTCACAACAAATAACAACCGATTTTTTTGTAACAATAACTATGTACAAGTATTGCAGACAATCCGCACTTGGGATGGGCGCCCAGCATCCACTACGGACTACGAGAAATAGAATTATCGGTAAGTAAATTCTTATTTTCTCTAACGTCCTAAGTGGATGCTGGGGACTCCGTCAGGACCATGGGGATTATACCAAAGCTCCCAAACGGGCGGGAGAGTGCGGATGACTCTGCAGCACCGAATGAGAGAACTCAAGGTCCTCCTCAGCCAGGGTATCAAATTTGTAGAATTTTGCAAACGTATTTGCCCCTGACCAAGTAGCAGCTCGGCAGAGTTGTAATGCCGAAACTCCCCGGGCAGCCGCCCAGGATGAGCCCACTTTCCTTGTGGAATGGGCCTTGACAGATTTAGGTTGTGGCAAGCCTGCCACAGAATGTGCAAGTTGAATTGTGCTACAAATCCAACGAGCAATCGTCTGCTTAGAAGCAGGAGCACCCATCTTGTTGGGTGCATACAATATAAGCAGTGAGTCAGACTTTCTGACTCCCGCCGTTCTTGAAATATATATTTTCAATGCCCGGACCACGTCCAACAACTTGGAATCCTCCAAATCGTTAGTAGCCGCAGGCACCACAATAGGCTGGTTCAGGTGAAACGCTGACACCACCTTAGGCAGAAAATGAGGACGCGTCCGCAGTTCTGCCCTGTCCGTATGGAAAATCAGATATGGGCTCTTATATGATAAAGCCGCCAATTCTGATACTCTCCTGGCTGAAGCCAGGGCCAGTAGCATGGTTACTTTCCATGTGAGATACTTCAGCTCCACCGATTTGAGCGGCTCAAACCAATGGGATTTGAGAAAATCCAAGACTACATTAAGATCCCACGGTGCCACTGGGGGCACAACCGGGGGCTGTATATTCCTTTTACAAAAGTCTGGACTTCAGGAACTGAAGCCAATTCTTTCTGGAAGAAAATCGACAGGGCCGAAATTTGAACCTTAATGGACCCCAATTTGAGGCCCATAGACAATCCTGTTTGCAGGAAATGTAGGAATCGACCCAGTTGAAATTCCTCCGTGGGGGCCTTCCTGGCCTCACACCACGCAACATATTTTCTCCAAATGCGGTGATAATGTTGTGCAGTCACCTCCTTCCTGGCTTTTACCAGTGTAGGAATGACCTCTTCCGGAATGCCTTTTTCCTTTAGAATTCGGCGTTCAACCGCCATGCCGTCAAACGCAGCCGCGGTAAGTCTTGGAATAGACACGGTCCCTGCTGAAGCAGGTCCCGTCTTAGAGGTAGAGGCCACGGATCCTCCGTGAGCATCTCTTGAAGTTCCGGGTACCAAGTTCTTCTTGGCCAATCCGGAGCCACTAGTATCGTTCTTACTCCCTTCTGCCGTATAATTCTCAGTACTTTTGGTATGAGAGGCAGAGGAGGGAACACATACACTGACTGGAACACCCACGGTGTTACCAGAGCGTCCACAGCTATTGCCTGAGGATCTCTTGACCTGGCGCAATACCTGTCCAGTTTTTTGTTGAGGCGGGACGCCATCATATCCACCATTGGTTTTTCCCAATGGTTCACAATCATGTGGAAGACTTCTGGATGAAGTCCCCACTCTCCCGGGTGTAGATCGTGTCTGCTGAGGAAGTCTGCTTCCCAGTTGTCCACTCCCGGAATGAATACTGCTGACAGTGCTATCACATGATCTTCCGCCCAGCGAAGAATTCTTGCAGCTTCTGCCATTGCTGTCCTGCTTCTTGTGCCGCCCTGTCTGTTTACGTGGGCGACTGCCGTGATGTTGTCCGACTGGATCAACACCGGCTGACCCTGAAGCAGGGGTTTTGCCAGACTTAGAGCATTGTAAATCGCTCTTAGCTCCAGTATATTTATGTGAAGAGACATCTCCAGGCTTGACCATACTCCCTGGAAGTTTCTTCCTTGTGTGACCGCTCCCCAGCCTCTCAGACTGGCATCCGTGGTCACCAGGACCCAGTCCTGTATGCCGAATCTGCGGCCCTCTAACAGATGAGCACTCTGCAACCACCACAGAAGAGACACCCTTGTCCGTGGCGATAAGGTTATCCGCTGATGCATCTGCAGATGCGATCCGGACCATTTGTCCAGCAGATCCCACTGAAAAGTTCGTGCGTGGAATCTGCCGAATGGAATCGCTTCGTAAGAAGCCACCATCTTTCCAAGGACTCTTGTGCATTGATGTACAGACACTGTCCCTGGTTTTAGGAGGTTCCTGACAAGTTCGGATAACTCCCTGGCTTTCTCCTCCGGAAGAAACACCTTTTTCTGAACCGTGTCCAGAATCATTCCCAGGAACAGCAGACGTGTTGTCGGGGTCAACTGAGATTTTGGAAAATTCAGAATCCACCCGTGTTGTTGCAGCACTACTTGGGTTAGTGCTACTCCGTCCTCCAGCTGTTCTCTGGACCTTGCCCTTATCAGGAGATCGTCCAAGTAAGGGATAATTAATACGCCTCTTCTTCGCAGAAGAATCATCATTTCGGCCATTACCTTGGTAAAGACCCGAGGTGCCGTGGACAATCCAAATGGCAGCGTCTGAAACTGATAATGACAGTTTTGCACCACGAACCTGAGGTACCCTTGATGTGAAGGGCAAATTGGGACATGCAGGTAAGCATCCTTTATGTCCAGGGACACCATAAAGTCCCCTTCTTCCAGATTCGCTATCACTGCTCTGAGTGACTCCATCTTGAACTTGAATTTTTGTATGTACAGGTTCAAAGATTTCAGATTTAGAATAGGTCTTACCGAGCCGTCCGGCTTCGGTACCACAAATAGCGTGGAGTAATACCCCTTTCCCTGTTGTAGGAGGGGTACCTTGACTATCACCTGCTGAGCAAACAGCTTGTGAATGGCTTCCAATACCGTCTCCCTGTCTGAGGGAGACGTTGGCAAAGCAGACTTTAGGAACCGGCGAGGGGGAGACTTCTCGAATTCCAACCTGTAACCCTGAGATACTACCTGCAGAATCCAGGGGTCCACCTGTGAGCAAGCCCACTGTGCGCTGAAATTCTTGAGTCGACCCCCCACCGTTCCTGAGTCCGCTTGTAAGGCCCCAGCGTCATGCTGAGGGCTTTGCAGAACCCTGGGAGGGCTTCTGTTCCTGGGCAGGGGCTGCTTGCTGCCCTCTCTTACCCCTTCCTCTGCCCCTAGGCAGATATGACTGTCCTTTTGTCCGCTTGTTCTTATAGGACCGAAAGGACTGCGGCTGAAAAGACGGTGTCTTTTTCTGTTGGGAGGGGGTCTGAGGTAAAAAGGTAGATTTTCCGGCAGTTGCCGTGGCCACCAGATCCGATAGACCGACGCCAAATAATTCCTCCCCTTTATACGGCAATACTTCCATATGTCGTTTGGAATCCGCATCACCTGACCACTGTCGCGTCCATAAACTCCTTCTGGCAGATATGGACATCGCATTTACTCTCGATGCCAGAGTGCAAATATCTCTCTGCGCATCTCGCATATAAAGGAAAGCATCCTTTAATTGCTCTATAGTCAATAAAATACTGTCCCTATCCAGGGTATCAATATTTTCAGTCAGGGAATCCAACCAGACGACCCCAGCACTGCACATCCAGGCTGAGGCGATGGCCGGTCGCAGTATAACACCAGTATGTGTGTATATACTTTTTAGGGTAGTTTCCAGTCTCCTATCTGCTGGATCCTTGAGGGCGGCCGTATCCGGAGACGGTAACGCCACTTGTTTTGATAAGCGTGTGAGCGCCTTATCCACCCTAGGGGGTGTTTCCCAGCGCGCCCTAACCTCTGGCGGGAAAGGGTATAATGCTAATAACTTTTTTGAAATTAGCATTTTTCTATCTGGGTTAAACCACGCTTCATCACATACATCATTTAATTCCCCTGATTCAGGAAAAACTACAGGTAGTTTTTTCACCCCCCACATAATACCCCTTTTTGTGGTACTTGCAGCATCAGAGATATGCAAAGCCTCCTTCATTGCCGTGATCATATAACGTGTGGCCCTACTTGAAAATACGTTTGTTTCATCACCGTCGACACTAGATTCAGTGTCTGTGTCTGGGTCTGTGTCGACCGACTGAGATAAAGGGCGCTTTACAGCCCCTGACGGTGTCTGAGACGCCTGGGCAGGTACTAACTGGTTTGCCGGCCGTCTCATGTCGTCAACTGATTTTTGTAATGTGCTGACATTATCACGTAATTCCATAAACAAAGCCATCCATTCCGGTGTCGACTCCCTGGGGGGTGACATCACCATTATCGGCAATTGCTCTGCCTCCACGCCAACATCGTCCTCATACATGTCGACACACACGTACCGACACACAGCAGACACACAGGGAATGCTCTGATAGAAGACAGGACCCCACTAGCCCTTTGGGGAGACAGAGGGAGAGTTTGCCAGCACACACCCAAGCGCTATAATATATATGGGAACAACCTTATATAAGTGTTGTTCCTTATAGCAGCTTAAATATATCCAGTATATCGCCAAAAAATGCCCCCCCTCTCTGTTTTACCCTGTTTCTGTAGTGCAGTGCAGGGGAGAGTCCTGGGAGCCTTCCTCACAGCGGAGCTGAGCAGGAAAATGGCGCTGTGTGCTGAGGAGAATAAGCCCCGCCCCCTATTTCGGCGGGCTTTCCTCCCGTGGATTTAGATAAGTGGCATGGGTTAAATACATACATATAGCCTTAATGGCTATATGTGATGTATTCTTTTGCCTTAAGGTAATAAAATATTGCTGCCCAGGGCGCCCCCAGCAGCGCCCTGCACCCTCCGTGACCGCTTGGTGTGAAGTGTGTGACAACAATGGCGCACAGCTGCAGTGCTGTGCGCTACCTTCATGAAGACTGAAAAGCCTTCTGCCGCCTGTTTCCGGACCTTCAATCTTCAGCATCTGTAAGGGGGGTCGGCGGCGCGGCTCCGGGACGAACCCCAGGGCGAGACCTGTGTTCCGACTCCCTCTGGAGCTAATGGTGTCCAGTAGCCTAAGAATCCAATCCATCCTGCACGCAGGTGAGTTGAAATTCTCTCCCCTAAGTCCCTCGATGCAGTGAGCCTGTTGCCAGCAGGACTCACTGAAAATAAAAAACCTAAAAAACTTTTTCTAAGCAGCTCTTTAAGAGAGCCACCTAGATTGCACCCTGCTCGGACGGGCACAAAAACCTAACTGAGGCTTGGAGGAGGGTCATAGGGGGAGGAGCCAGTACACACCACCTGATCCTAAAGCTTTATTTTTGTGCCCTGTCTCCTGCGGAGCCGCTATTCCCCATGGTCCTGACGGAGTCCCCAGCATCCACTTAGGACGTTAGAGAAAATAAACTAGTAACACTTCTATTTTTGAAAGCATTCTTACTTTGCAGCATCTTTTCCACACCTTCCTAAAACTTTTGCACAGTACTGTATAATGTATATATATATATATATATACATACATACAAACACACACAGACGGTGTAATGGTTAGCATTACTGACTCACAGCACTGAGATCATGGGTTCGATTCCCACCATGGCTCTACCTGTGTGGAGTTTGTATATTCTCCCTGTGCTTGCGTGGGTTTCCTCCGGGTACTCCGGTTTCCTCCCACAATCCAAAAATATACTGGTAGGTTATTTGGATCCCAACAAAATTAACCCTAACATGAATGTGTGTGCGTGTACATGTGGTAGGGAATATAGAGTGTAAGCTCCACTGGGGCAGGGACTGATGTGAATGGGCAAATATTCTCTTTAAAGCGCTGCAGAATATGTGTGTGCTATATACATATATGGTAATGAACAAATTATATATATATATATATCTGTGAAGAAGTCTCATCAGACGAAACGCGTTGGGTGACCTGTACCGACCTCTCTCTAAGATAAGGATCTTTTATACTCTTTTATTTGGTGCTTTTAGTTCAGTTGTGTTTTAAATTGTCCCATTTTTTATGTATCTCTTTTATGTTTGAATTTTTATGTGAATAAATAGTTTTTAACTTTTTAAACTTACTGCTAGTTATTACCTTACTGACACCAAGGTCGCTACAAACCCTCATCTCCTCCTATTCCTTATATATATATATATATATATATATATATATATATATATATATATATATATATATATATATATATAGAAGTCGTCCGGCGGCACTCACGGCAATAAAGACAAACAAGCAGCTCCAATCAGCCAACGTTTCAATATTATTTGTTCAACATTTTTGCCAGGGCATAATACATTAACAAACATCACATACCTTTATACCATCACTGATCCGTCCATTCCTCCCGCCGTCCGCGCGCCACGCTCGATAAAGTGACGTCATCACGGTGCGCCCGGACACCAAGTAGGTATGGAGGGACCAGAGCACCAAAATTGTACAAAGTGCAAAGTGCTGAAATAAAAAAGAAGAAGACAGAAACCACAAACAGTAATGTTACACATATTCAGCAAAGTACACCGTAGCTGCCTGCCTGTAGTACATAGTAACACTAACATTAGCGATGCGTAATAACAGAAGAGATTTCATCAATATTTACAAAATAGAAATCTATGTCATAAAAGCGATGTTCAATCGGCACAACTGACGCCAAAAGATATACATACACGTCATAAACAGGGTTGCAAGAACACATTTTTTATAAAAAGCATGACAAACCTAACTGTTCGTTTAACCCACGGGGGGACAGAGTATCCAATAGGAAAATCCACTTGGATTCTGCCTGTAACAAACGCAGACCCCGATCTACCCCACGTTTTAACGGGGGGATATGATCTATTATCCGGTGGCGTAAAGTCGCTAGAGAATGGCGGGCTTCTACAAAGTGTCTGGGGACCGGTAGATCACTTTTCCCTGACAATAATGCGGCTTCTATACATGTGTGGGGAACCGTGCAGGTTCTTTATGGAGGGCACCGGCTGTTAATGTTCATTTCATTGGGGAAGGAGTGCCGCTTGACCGTGTTACTATTTTAGCGTTTGATCTTTGGATGAACCGCTTTTGAAGGCACCCTCCGTAATATTTTACCAGCATCAGGTTGTATTGGGTGTTTGCTGCAGCATCCATTGCTACACACTGGGACAACAGATTGGGTGTGCACATGTGGTTTCTAACACATATTCCAGCACTGTGGTTTGCCTCACCCCTGTTATAATGTCGACAGCTGCCGACACCGATACAGATGTATTACTGGCTGGGTTTGATTTAACCCCAGGAGAGACTTTCAGTTATTCGGATAATGACGCTATCAACATCCGTTTTAAGGATAATTTGTCAGTGACTGGAGGCAACATTGAGAACATAAATCTGTATAGAGAGCTATTGAAGCTCAAAAAGCGTGAACAAGATTATTACTACCATGGGGTGACACTGTCTGATTACCATCGGGATGGTAAAATACCACGTGGTTTCAGGATAAGGAACATTCCAACTATTGGCAGGCTTAATGCCACTTTCTGCAAGAAATGGATAGCCATTTTAAATAAGTGTTCCTATGATCTCATCTTGTTGGTGATAGAGGAGGTGACGAAAGAGTTAATGACTATCAGGTCCCAAATAGATGAGTTTGAAACCACTCACAAACCTACGTTATTGGCTGATACTACCTCCAATTGGCTGGAACAGTTATCGACACAGGTCGACAAATATCGCAAGGACCTGGTGCAATATAAACGCCTGAAATTGGAGAAGGTGAATCAAGATTACGCCAAGAAACAGGTATATCCCTGGATATCAGGCACCACCCCCTATTCAAGAGCCCCAAGAAAGCGGATGTCCAATCGGTACAATAGGGGCCAATTCGATACTGACACGTCTACAGAAGGTACAGCCTCGGCTAGTGAAAATGAGCGAGGCAACATCTCAGGTCGTCACCCTTTAGGGGTTCGGACAAGAGCCCAGATTTCCGACCCAAGCGGAGGTACAGGAGGAGGGGGGCCCAAAACCAAAGGTCGTGGCGGAGGACGTCCTCCAGTACAGAAGAGGAGCTGATCATCAACATTTCTGATCGAGTTCTCACTCCGAATGAAAACAAGGTACTGTCTAGAGGTTTGAACTTTGTCCCTACACAGCGGTTCGAACCGTTTGGATGGAAAATCGAACGTTACAAATTGAGTAGACAACTACGTCTTAAAGAATATTTCAATTCACCTGATAAAGTGACTGTGACTAGTGACCCATTACCCAGTTTTTTGCATAAAAAATCAGTTTTTGACCCTGGTTCAACAAATGCCGCCATTAAATCCTTTTGTCGTACTATTGACATGAGTATTGATGGCATGTCGACACCTTCTAAAAATCAGTTCAGTAATTTATCTAAGGAGGAATGGCAGGCATTAATGTCTCTCAGTAAATATGATGATGTGGTGTTCAGACCGGCGGACAAGGGTGGAGCCATAGTCGTGCAAAACACAGCAGACTATGTATTAGAATTGAATCGTCAACTTAGTGACCATTCCACCTATTGTGTCCTGGGGTCTGATCCCACGTCATCATATAAGAAAGAATTAGATGCTATGTTGCATAAAGCTGTTCTTGATGGTGATATTTCGGCTGATGTGTGTGATGCTTTGAAGGTATCACATCCGATTGTGCAACTGTTGTATTCGATTCCCAAGATACATAAAGATAGATATGCCCCTCCAGCTCGTCCCATCATATCTGCGAGGGGATCATTATTTCAAAAAATCTCTATGTACCTTGATTTTTTTCTACAACCATGTGTGCAGACCCATGATTATTATTTAAAGGATACTACTTCACTCTTGACTAGATTGGCAGAGATTCAGACAGTTCCTCTGGGCTGTGTTTTGGTGACCATAGATGTTAAGAGCCTTTACACGTGTATTCCTCATGACGCAGGCCTGATTGCTGTACAAAAGGTGATTGACAACCATCCCCTGTATAAAGGGCCTTGTGTTGAACTATTCATTCGATTATTGCGTCTGACGCTAGAACGCAACTATTTCATGTTCAACAATGCGTATTATGTGCAGCGACAGGGCTGCGCCATGGGGAGTAATGTGTCTCCATCACTGGCTAATTGCTTTATGTTTGGTGTAGAAGAAGAACTATTTTTCTCAAAAGAGGAGGTCAAGTCAAATGTATTGTTGTATCTTAGATACATTGATGACTTGTTGCTCTTGTGGACTGGTCCAGGAGAGCAACTGAAATTGTTGATTGAAACTCACAATGAAACCGATTCGCCAGTGAAATTCACCTATACTATGAGTATATCTAGTGTGAACTTTTTAGACGTTAATATCAGCCTCATTGATAATAAAATCCGAACTCAGTTATTCTGTAAATCGACAGATAGGAATAATATACTACTAGCTAGTAGCCATCACCCAGAACCTCTCAAGAGAGGTCTCCCGTTTTCACAGATGCTTCGGGTTCGTAGAATTATCAATGATTTAACACAACTTGAAAGTGCTCTCGATGAGATGGTCAGTAAGTTTAAAAACAGGGGATATTGTCCCAGAGAGTTAGCACGCACCAAGAATCGGGTCCTTAAAATTTCCAGATCGGATTCATTGTTGCCAGTGGCCAGAAACAGTCAGTCAAAGTTTGTTTGGGTTAGCAAATTCAATACTGCAAGCACCAAAATTAATAGGGTGACTAAAGCATTCTGGCCGGTCATTCAATCTGACCCCGCTCTCTCTAATTTACGTGATCAAAGGATAATGCCAGCCTACAAGAGGGGTAGAAATATCCGTGATTATGTGGTAAAATCTGATATTCAATTTCCATCTTCTGTAGATACACAGAATAAATCATTTTTGAATCAGCAGCGCAAAGGCTGCTTCAAATGCCTAGGCTGCACTACGTGCAGCCATATGATAGCAGGCGATTCTTTTCATCACCCCTATACCGGTAAAAAGTTTAACATTCGTCACAGAGTCACGTGCAGTACGAAGTTTGTGATTTATCTTCTCAGTTGCCCATGTGGGTTGCACTACGTGGGCAAAACTGAGAGTACTTTTAAGGAACGCATGGCGAACCACCGTTCATCGATAAGGGCCGCATTATTGTCAGGGAAAAGTGATCTACCGGTCCCCAGACACTTTGTAGAAGCCCGCCATTCTCTAGCGACTTTACGCCACTGGATAATACATCATATCCCCCCGTTAAAACGTGGGGGAGATCGGGGTCTGCGTTTGTTACAGGCAGAATCCAAGTGGATTTTCCTATTGGATACTCTGTCCCCCCGTGGGTTAAACGAACAGTTAGGTTTGTCATGCTTTTTATAAAAAATGTGTTCTTGCAACCCTGTTTATGACGTGTATGTATATCTTTTGGCGTCAGTTGTGCCGATTGAACATCGCTTTTATGACATAGATTTCTATTTTGTAAATATTGATGAAATCTCTTCTGTTATTACGCATCGCTAATGTTAGTGTTACTATGTACTACAGGCAGGCAGCTACGGTGTACTTTGCTGAATATGTGTAACATTACTGTTTGTGGTTTCTGTCTTCTTTTTTATTTCAGCACTTTGCACTTTGTACAATTTTGGTGCTCTGGTCCCTCCGTACCTACTTGGTGTCCGGGCGCACCGTGATGACGTCACTTTATCGAGCGTGGCGCGCGGACGGCGGGAGGAATGGACGGATCAGTGATGGTATAAAGGTATGTGATGTTTGTTAATGTATTATGCCCTGACGAAAATGTTGAACAAATAACATTGAAACGTTGGCTGATTGGAGCTGCTTGTTTGTCTTTATTGCCGTGAGTGCCGCCGGACGACTTCTATACATGTGTGGGGAACCGTGCAGGTTCTTTATGGAGGGCACCGGCTGTTAATGTTCATTTCATTGGGGAAGGAGTGCCGCTTGACCGTGTTACTATATATATATATATATATATATATATATATATATATATATATATATATATATATATATATACACACACACACAAAGGTCCCCTGGATGGGAATATAGCGATCCCCCCGATGGCAAACAGGAACCAGGCGGCACTCGTTGGATTTGATGAACAAAAGTTATGTATTAAAGGTGGCAAAAAGCATAATGATCAACCGACGTGACATGTCACCTTGAGAAAAACGCCCTGCGTGGCGTTGAAACGTCGGTTGAGCATCATGCTTTTTGCCACCTTTAATACATAACTTTTGTTCATCAAATCCAACGAGTGCCGCCTGGTTCCTGTTTGCCATCGGGGGGATCGCTATATTCCCATCCAGGGGACCTTTGTGCATGTATTCCATTTGAGGAGGGCACCGTGGTTATTCTCATTTATTTTGGAGTGCCTATTATATATATATATATATATATATATATATATATATATATATATATATATATATATATATATATATATATATAAAAATGAAGTAAAAAAAGCACCTGATAGTGTCAGTGAAGCACTCTTTGTGAACAAAATTTTACAACTTAGCTGCGAACAGTTTCAAGTAGATGACTCTTAGGAACAGGACATGTAAAAGAGAGATAAATGCGACATAGTGTGTACTGTTTTTTAATTATCACAGATGCTTAAAAATTTTGAAACTGTGCTAGTTCCAATTTTTGATAAAGAGACAACATCAATTAAAAACAGTAACAATGTAATAAACACAACCCTGCCACACATGCAGGTCACATATAGAGACAATTTTTTAAAAAGTAAAAAAAAGCATAAGGACATATATAGCAGCTCGTCTAATTGTAAGTGTAGGTATTAACCGTACAAGATTATAGAATATAGCCAGCTTATCTGTCCGCATATAGAGACTTCAGGATAGAATTTATCCGTAAATGCAGGTATCAAACGTACAAGTTAAATGTTAAAACATGGCTTATCTGTCCACGAATGAGAAGTCAGAGGGGTGAGCGTCCAGTCCCTGTTCCAACGCGTTTCGTCCTGGTATGAGGACTTCTTCAAGGGGATAATCATTGTGAGCAATACAGGATTTTTATACTATAGTGGGTAGTCACATGTGGGTATAAGGAAGTGACATCACTTCCTGTTCATCCTTCTGGATGTGGCTAGTGTGTGTATAATCACAACACTAAATTTATAGAATTTACATATACAACCTACTTATGCAGATAACAAGGAAGAGATAGGAATTGATAGGAAAATTTAGAAAGGAGAATCAGAAGAGAGAACGAGTGTTCGGAAGCGATGGTGGAACGCAAATGCGTCACTTCCGCTTACAGCGGTGGAACGCATTGCGTCACTACCGCCGGCGGTGCACAGTTCAAATATAGTGTCTAAAGGGGACGACGACCAGTTTATTATGGGGCAGATGAGGCGCTCATTACGGCGCAAAGTTCCGTAGTGTTGTGGTCACAGTTTATCTCACAGGCGCCGCTGTAGCGCGACGTCATTTCCGGCCTGGATAGTACAAGGGGGAATCGCACAGTCTATTTCCGCCTGCGTTTTCCGACGTCATATCCTGTTGTTGGAACGCACGGTCATCTTTGCCCAATGGGCAGGAAATGACGTCGCGCTACAGCAGCGCCTGTGAGATAAACTGTGACCACAACACTACGGAACTTTGCGCCGCATTGAGCGCCTCATCTGCCCCATAATAAACTGGTCGTCATCCCCTTTAGACACTATATTTGAACTGTTCACCGCCGGCAGTAGTGACGCAATGCGTTCCACCGCTGTAAGCGGAAGTGACGCATTTGCGTTCCACCATCGCTTCCGAACACTCGTTCTCTCTTCTGATTCTCCTTTCTAAATTTTCCTATCAATTCCTATCTCTTCCTTGTTATCTGCATAAGTAGGTTGTATATGGAAATTCTATAGATTTAGTGTTGTGATTATACACACACTAGCCACATCCAGAAGGATGCACAGGAAGTGATGTCACTTCCTTATACCCACATGTGACTACCCACTATAGTATAAAAATCCTGTATTGCTCACAATGATTATCCCTTGAAGAAGTCCTCATACCAGGACGAAACGCATTGGAACAGGGACTGGACGCTCACCCCTCTGACTTCTCATTCGTGGACAGATAAGCCATGTTTTAACATTTAACTTGTACGTTTGATACCTGCATTTACGGATAAATTCTATCCTGAAGTCTCTATATGCGGACAGATAAGCTGGCTATATTCTATAATCTTGTACGGTTAATACCTACACTTACAATTGGACGAGCTGCTATATATGTCCTTATGCCTTTTTTTACTTTTCAAAATGTTTTCTCTATATGTGACCTGCATGTGTGGCAGGATTGTGTTTATTACATTGTTACTGTTTTTAATTGATGTTGTCTCTTTATCAAAAATTGGAACTAGCACAGTTCCTAAATTTTTAAGCATCTGTGATAATTAAAAAACAGTACACACTATGTCGCATTTATCTCTCTTTAATATGTCTTGTTCCTAAGAGTCATCTACTTGAAACTGTTCGCAGCTAAGTTGTTACATTTTGTTCTTTCTTATCACTATACCTAAATTCACAAAGAGTGCTTCACTGACACTATTAGGCGCTTTTTTTACTTCATTTTTTAATATTCATCCTTATATTGTTGAAAAGCTGCCACTCATCCATGTGTGAGGAGTGTTAGATCCAGTCAAAAAGGATTATTAGAAATTAACCCTTTTTACTAGAGTGTCTTATTGGGTATACATAGGCGCTATCCTCCATTTTTTTTACATATATATATATATATACATATATTCATACAAATACCAGCACAAGATTTCAATCCTAATACAAATATCACCATTACGGTGACCTAAACATGCTACAGAAAATAAGAATTTACTTACCGATAATTCTATTTCTCGGAGTCCGTAGTGGATGCTGGGGTTCCTGAAAGGACCATGGGGAATAGCAGCTCCGCAGGAGACAGGGCACAAAAAGTAAAGCTTTAGGATCAGGTGGTGTGCACTGGCTCCTCCCCCTATGACCCTCCTCCAAGCCTCAGTTAGGATACTGTGCCCGGACGAGCGTACACAATAAGGAAGGATTTATGAATCCCGGGTAAGACTCATACCAGCCACACCAATCACACTGTACAACCTGTGATCTGAACCCAGTTAACAGTATGATAACAGCGGAGCCTCTGAAAGATGGCTCACAACAATAATAACCCGATTTTTGTAACTATGTACAAGTATTGCAGATAATCCGCACTTGGGATGGGCGCCCAGCATCCACTACGGACTCCGAGAAATAGAATTATCGGTAAGTAAATTCTTATTTTCTCTATCGTCCTAGTGGATGCTGGGGTTCCTGAAAGGACCATGGGGATTATACCAAAGCTCCCAAACGGGCGGGAGAGTGCGGATGACTCTGCAGCACCGAATGAGAGAACTCCAGGTCCTCCTTAGCCAGGTTATCAAATTTGTAGGATTTTACAAACGTGTTTGCCCCTGACTAAATAGCCGCTCGGCAAAGTTGTAAAGCCGAGACCCCTCGGGCAGCCGCCCAAGATGAGCCCACCTTCCTTGTGGAATGGGCATTTACATATTTTGGCTGTGGCAGGCCTGCCACAGAATGTGCAAGCTGAATTGTATTACACATCCAACTAGCAAAGTCTGCTTAGAAGCAAGAGCACCCAGTTTGTTGGGTGCATACAGGATAACAGCAAGTCAGTTTTCCTGACTCCAGCCGTCCTGGAACCTATATTTTCAGGGCCCTGACCACATCTAGCAACTTGGAGTCCTCCAAGTCCCTAGTAGGCGCAAGACACCACAATAAGCTGGTTCAGGTGAAACACTGACACCACCTTAGGGAGAGAACTGGGGACGAGTCCGCAGCTCTGCCCTGTCCGAATGGACAAACAGATATGGGCTTTTTTGAGAAAAAAACCACCAATTTGACACTCGCCTGGTCCAGGCCAGGTCCAAGAGCATGTTCACTTTTCATGTGAGATGCTTCAAATCTACAGATTTGACTGGTTTTAAACCAATGTGTTTTGAGGAATCCCAGAACTACGTTGAGATCCCACAGTGCCACTGGAGGCACAAAAGGGGGTTGTATATGCAATACTCCCTTGACAAACTTCTGGACTTCAGGAACTGAAGCCAATTCTTTCTGGAAGAAAAATCGACAGGGCCGAAATTTGAACCTTAATGGACCCCAATTTGAGGCCCATAGACACTCCTGTTTGCAGGAAATGCAGGAATCGACCGAGTTGAAATTTCTTCGTGGGGCCTTCCTGGCCTCACACCACGCAACATATTTTCGCCACATGTGGTGATAATGTTGTGCGGTCACCTCCTTTCTGGCTTTGACCAGGGTAGGAATGACCTCTTCCTGAATGCCTTTTCCCTTAGGATCCGGCGTTCCACCGCCATGCCGTCAAACGCAGCTGCGGTAAGTCTTGGAACAGACATGGTACTTGCTGAAACAAGTCCCTTCTTAGCGGCAGAGGCCATAAGTCCTCTGTGAGCATCTCTTGAAGTTCCGGGTACCAAGTCCTTCTTGGCCAATCCGGAGCCATGAGTATAGTTCTTACTCCTCTACGTCTTATAATTCTCAGTACCTTAGGTATGAAAAGCAGAGGATGGAACACATACACCGACTGGTACACCCACGGTGTTACCAGAACGTCCACAGCTATTGCCTGAGGGTCTCTTAACCTGGCGCAATACCTGTCCCGTTTTTTGTTCAGACGGGACGCCATCATGTCCACCTTTGGTAATTCCCAACGGTTTACAATCATGTGGAAAACTTCCCCATGAAGTTCCCACTCTGCCGGGTGGAGGTCGTGCCTACTGAGGAAGTCTGCTTCCCAGTTTCCATTCCCGGAATGAAACACTGCTGACAGTGCTATCACATGATTTTCCGCCCAGCGAAAAGTCCTTGCAGTTTTTGCCACTGCCCTCCTGCTTCTTGTGCCGCCCTGTCTATTTACGTGGGCGACTGCCGTGATGTTTTATCCCACTGGATCAATACCGGCTGACCTTGAAGCAGAGGTCTTGCTAAGCTTAGAGCATTATAAATTTACCCTTAGCTATATTTATGTGGAGAAAAGTCTCCAGACTTGATCACACTCCCTGGAAATTTTTTCCTTGTGTGACTGCTCCCCAGCCTCTCGGGCTGGCCTCCGTGGTCACCAACATCCAAAACTGAATGCCGAATCTGCGGCCCTCTAGAAGATGAGCACTCTGTAAACACCACAGGAGAGACACCCTTGTCCTTGGATATAGGGTTATCCGCTGATGCATCTGAAGATGCGATCCGGACCATTTGTCCAGCAGATCCCACTGAAAAGTTCTTGCATGAAATCTGCCGACTGGAATTGCTTCGAAGGAAGTCACCATTTTTTTTACCATGGCCCTTGTGCAATGATGCACTGATTTTAGGAGGTTCCTGACTAGCTCGGATAACTCCCTGGCTTTCTCTTCCGGGAGAAACACCTTTTTCTGGACTGTGTCCAGAATCATCCCTAAGCACAGGAGACTTGTTGTCGGGATCAGCTGCGATTTTGGAATATTTAGAATCCACCCCTGCTGTTGTAACAGTATCCGAGATAGTGCTACTCCGACCTCCAACTGTTCCCTGGACTTTGCCCTTATCAGGAGATCGTCCAAGTAAGGGATAATTAAGACGCCTTTTCTTCGAAGAAGAACCATCATTTCGGCCATTACCTTGGTAAAGACCCGGGGTGCCGTGGACAATCCAAACGGCAGCGTCTGAAACTGATAGTGACAGTTCTGTACCACGAACCTGAGGTACCCTTAGTGATAAGGGCAAATTTGGGACATGGAGGTAAGCATCCCTGATGTCTCGGGACACCATATAGTCCCCTTCTTCCCGGTTCGTTATCACTGCTCTGAGTGACTCCATCTTGATTTGAACCTTTGTAAGTGTTCAAATTTTTTTAGATTTAGAATAGGTCTCACCTAGCCTTCTGGCTTCAGTACCACAATATAGTGTGGAATAATACCCCTTTTCTTGTTGTAGGAGGGGTAATTTAATTATCACCTGCTGGGAATACAGCTCGTGAATTTTTTCCCATACTGCCTCCTTGTCGGAGGGAGACCTTGGTAAAGCAGACTTCAGGAGCCTGCGCAGGGGAAACGTCTCGACATTCCAATCTGTACCCCTGGGATACTACTTGTAGGATCCAGGGGTCCTGTACGGTCTCAGCGTCATGCTGAGAGCTTGTCAGAAGCGGTGGAACGCTTCTGTTCCTGGGAATGGGCTGCCTGCTGCAGTCTTCTTCCCTTTCCTCTATCCCTGGGCAGATATGACTCTTATAGGGACGAAAGGACTGAAGCTGAAAAGACGGTGTCTTTTTCTGCAGAGATGTGACTTAGGGTAAAAACGGTGGATTTTCCAGCAGTTGCCGTGGCCACCAGGTCCGATGGACCGACCCCAAATAACTCCTCTTCCTTTATACGGCAATACACCTTTGTGCCGTTTGGAATCTGCATCACCTGACCACTGTCGTGTCCATAAACATCTTCTGGCAGATATGGACATCGCACTTACTCTTGATGCCAGAGTGCAAATATCCCTCTGTGCATCTCGCATATATAGAAATGCATCCTTTAAATGCTCTATAGTCAATAAAATACTGTCCCTGTCAAGGGTATCAATATTTTTAGTCAGGGAATCCGACCAAGCCACCCCAGCTCTGCACATCCAGGCTGAGGCGATCGCTGGTCGCAGTATAACACCAGTATGTGTGTATATACTTTTTATGATATTTTTCCAGCCTCCTGTCAGCTGGCTCCTTGAGGACGGCCCTATCTATAGACGGTACCGCCACTTGTTCTGATAAGCGTGTGAGCGCCTTATCCACCCTAAGGGGTGTTTCCCAACGCGCCCTAACTTCTGGCGGGAAAGGGTATACCGCCCATATTTTCTATCGGGGGGAACCCACGCATCATCACACACTTCATTTAATTTATCTGATTCAGGAAAAACTACGGTAGTTTTTTCACATCCCACATAATACCCTCTTTTGTGGTACTTGTAGTATCAGAAATATGTAACACCTCCTTCATTGCCCTTAACGTGTGGCCCTAATAAGGAATACGTTTGTTTATTCACCGTCGACACTGGATTCAGTGTCCCTGTCTGTGTCTGTGTCGACCGACTAAAGTAAACGGGCGTTTTAAAACCCCTGACGGTGTTTTTGAGACGTCTGGACCGGTACTAATTGTTTGTCGGCCGTCTCATGTCGTCAACCGACCTTGCCGCGTGTTGACATTATCACGTAATTCCCTAAATAAGCCATCCATTCCGGTGTCGACTCCCTAGAGAGTGACATCACCATTACAGGCAATTGCTCCGCCTCCTCACCAACATCGTCCTCATACATGTCGACACACACGTACCGACACACAGCACACACACAGGGAATGCTCTGATAGAGGACAGGACCTACTAGCCCTTTGGAGAGACAGAGGGAGAGTTTGCCAGCACACACCAAAAACGCTATAATTATACAGGGACAACCTTATATAAGTGTTTTCCCTTATAGCATCTTTTTTATATATTTTTAACGCCAAATTAGTGCCCCCCCTCTCTGTTTTAACCCTGTTTCTGTAGTGCAGTGCAGGGGAGAGCCTGGGAGCCTTCCCTCCAGCCTTTCTGTGAGGGAAAATGGCGCTGTGTGCTGAGGAGATAGGCCCCGCCCCTTTTTCGGCGGCCTCGTCTCCCGCTCTTAACGGATTCTGGCAGGGGTTAAATATCTCCATATAGCCCCCGGAGGCTATATGTGAGGTATTTTTAGCCAAAAATAGGTTTTCATTGCCTCCCAGGGCGCCCCCCTCCCAGCGCCCTGCACCCTCAGTGACTGCCGTGTGAAGTGTGCTGAGAGGAAATGGCGCACAGCTGCAGTGCTGTGCGCTACCTTAAGAAGACTGAGGAGTCTTCATGCCGCCGATTCTGGACCTTCTTCTTGTTTCAGCATCTGCAAGGGGGCCGGCGGCGAGGCTCCGGTGACCATCCAGGCTGTACCTGTGATCGTCCCTCTGGAGCTAATGTCCAGTAGCCAAAGAAGCCAATCCATCCTGCACGCAGGTGAGTTCACTTCTTCTCCCCTAAGTCCCTCGTTGCAGTGATCCTGTTGCCAGCAGGACTCACTGTAAAATAAAAAACCTAAGCTAAACTTTTCTAAGCAGCTCTTTAGGAGAGCCACCTAGATTGCACCCTTCTCGGCCGGGCACAAAAATCTAACTGAGGCTTGGAGGAGGGTCATAGGGGGAGGAGCCAGTGCACACCACCTGATCCTAAAGCTTTACTTTTTGTGCCCTGTCTCCTGCGGAGCCGCTATTCCCCATGGTCCTTTCAGGAACCCCAGCATCCACTAGGACGATAGAGAAAGTTACAAGTTAATTCACGTAGGCATATTACCTATTGAGCATATTTTCCAGACTTTCGGTTGTCCTGTTCATTGACTCTTCATGACCTTCCAGCTTGGCCACCACAGAGTTCTGTCTCTCATTATTCAGGATCACGGTTGTCTGAGGAACAACACTATAAGAGAGAGAGAGAGAGCGTGATAGCTCAGGTAGGCCCGATAAAGTACCGATGTGTTTCATTTATAAAACCTGGCGCACAGGTGCGTAAAACCACTCATGTATTGTATTAACAGTTACTGTTCTACTTTCACTTAAAAAACTGAAGCAAACATGCGACTGGTTTCCGTGGATTACAGAACATTTTACCTGTGCACAATTGTTCATAACGGTCTCTGCGACTTGCTGGCTCACTATAGGTTCGTCAGGGACGTATTCACTGGCTTCAATTTATTTCCCAGTCATAATATTCCTTATTGTTTTGTCTCCTGACCAAGAGCAATGTTAGTCAACCCCATTCCCTAAGCCAAAGGGGCCAGTCACCGCCTCCTCTGCCAACAAGAGTTTTGGAATACTTTACTTGGAAGCCCATGATACAATTTAGCTATTGTGTTAACTGCAATATGAACGGAATTTGCCGTTTTGCGTTAAATGACCTGAAATAGTAGCGATCCAGCAGCGAGAATGCGGTATGCATTCCCAGATTTTTTATACTCCGTCTTATCACTTTGCAGCAAAGTTCAGCATTATGTCCCAATATTCCAGCGTTCTGAACGCTGCCCCAAAACAAACATCTTAACAGGGAACTGGTCAGGCTTGAATTTCCAAGAGCTCACCACAGAGCATTATAGTGTATTTTGTTCCACATAAAAACACTGGCATACAAGGTGGAAAAAGCACTAAAGCGGAGCCACAGAGGTAAGCTGAAGATCAGCTTTTATTGACAACAGATCCTTAGCTCATTTGACAATTTTATGATTTTTCTTATTCTTTTTCTTAACTTTGAGTTACAACTTTCTGAAGGCGCGAGACAGTTAAAGTAAAGCCCTGTCAGACGGCGCCCACCACTAGCATAAACGGCGGCTCTATAGTGTGGCAGGATGCCGCTACCAGCGCAAGATGCAAAGGAAGACGTTATTGTGAGCTGAAGACGGACGGGCCACCTTATCTCTTGCATCTAAACGTTCGCTGCCTTCGTGGTTTTACATAAATCCACCATATTCAAAGAGCCTGATCCCTTCATTCCAGAAACTGTCATCCCGCAAAATAAACTCACAGCTGCCCCAGAATAGAGCACTGTGTGTTACTCTTGGTAATATACTGGAGTAATTAAGGGAAGCGAATGGAAATCATTAAACTATGTTAAATTTTACATTCCCTGAATAAGCTATAAACCCATCTCTTCATTGAAGCATCTCCCGTGTGAATGGAGCAGGCAGTGGACTTGTTCTATCTGTTGAAGGAGATAAGCAGTATTTTGCACAGTAAGGAACGATGCACGGGAAAGAATAGATGACATTTACATGACAATGGTGCGACGCCGCTCAGAATTATGCTGCACACATGCAGGGCAGCCCAGTACATTAGGAAATAAGGAGCGGGGAGAGTAAATGGCTCAAGGAATTTACAAGTCGTTCCAAATTACAGTACTTGAGCTACAGGTCGCTGCTAGCACCAATTCACCTTTCTAATTGGTACACATGACCTACGAGATTTGGCGGTCATGTCAGCTTTTCAGTTTCTATCAAAGGAGCCAAAGGGAATATCCAAAATGTGAAAATCTGTCTGTAAGATCTGTTTTATTTCAGCTCATCGGTCTCGCTTATCCCACCATTATAAACGAAACTAGGCGTCGCCATCCCAAATATATGTAATTGTGAAGTGATAAGGTTACCTGGCAAGATATAGCTCTGGCTTGCGTCAAATCTGGTAAATATCATAGAATTCAAAGCCATATAACCTTAGAAAAATGGTAAACAGACAATTATTTGTAATAGCTGTGGTCTATGGGGGGTGGGGGGTGGAGTGCAGGCTTATAGAAAGCAAGATTCCACATAAACACATATACAGAATCATTCAAAAGTGTTTGTCATACATACAAAAAATAAGAATTTACTTACCGATAATTCTATTTCTCGTAGTCCGTAGTGGATGCTGGGGACTCCGTCAGGACCATGGGGATTAGCGGCTCCGCAGGAGACAGGGCACAAAAGTAAAAGCTTTAGGATCAGGTGGTGTGCACTGGCTCCTCCCCCTATGACCCTCCTCCAAGCCTCAGTTAGGATACTGTGCCCGGACGAGCGTACACAATAAGGAAGGATTTTGAATCCCGGGTAAGACTCATACCAGCCACACCAATCACACTGTACAACCTGTGATCTGAACCCAGTTAACAGCATGATAACAGCGGAGCCTCTGAAAAGATGGCTCACAACAATAATAACCCGATTTTTGTAAGAATAACTATGTACAAGTATTGCAGACAATCCGCACTTGGGATGGGCGCCCAGCATCCACTACGGACTACGAGAAATAGAATTATCGGTAAGTAAATTCTTATTTTCTCTGACGTCCTAAGTGGATGCTGGGGACTCCGTAAGGACCATGGGGATTATACCAAAGCTCCCAAACGGGCGGGAGAGTGCGGATGACTCTGCAGCACCGAATGAGAGAACTCCAGGTCCTCCTCAGTCAGGGTGTGCCCCTGACCAAGTATCAGCTCGGCAAAGTTGTAAAGCCGAGACCCCTCGGGCAGCCGCCCAAGATGAGCCCACCTTCCTTGTGGAATGGGCGTTTACATATTTTGGCTGTGGCAGGCCTGCCACAGAATGTGCAAGCTGAATTGTACTACACATCCAACTAGCAATCGTCTGCTTAGAAGCAAGAGCACCCAGTTTGTTGGGTGCATACAGGATAACAGCAAGTCAGTTTTCCTGACTCCAGCCGTCCTGGAAACTATATTTTCAGGGCCCTGACAACATCTAGCAACTTGGAGTCCTCCAAGTCCCTAGTAGCCGCAGGTACCACAATAAGCTGGTTCGGGTGAAACACTGACACCACCTTAGGGAGAAACTGGGGATGAGTCCGCAGCTCTGCCCTGTCCGAATGGACAATCAGATATGGGCTTTTTTGAGACAAACGCCGCCAATTCTGACACTCGCCTGGCCGAGGCCAGGGCCAACAGCATGGTCACTTTCCCTGTGAGATATTTCAAATCTACAGATTTGAGCGGTTTAAACCAATGTGATTTTAGGAATCCCAGAACTACGTTGAGATCCCACAGTGCCACTGGAGGCACAAAAGGGGGTTGTATATGCAGTACTCCCTTGACAAACTTCTGGACTTCAGGAACTGAAGCCAATTCTTTCTGGAAGAAAATCGACAGGGCCGAAATTTGAACCTTAATGGACCCCAATTTGAGGCCCATAGACACTCCTGTTTGCAGGAAATGCAGGAAACGACCGAGTTGAAATTTCTTCATGGGGCCTTCCTGGCCTCACACCACGCAACATATTTTCACCACATGTGGTGATAATGTTGTGCGGTCACCTCCTTCCTGGCTTTGACCAGGGTAGGAATGACCTCTTCCGGAATGCCTTTTTCCCTTAGGATCCGGCGTTCAACCGCCATGCCGTCAAACGCAGCCGCGGTAAGTCTTGGAACAGACATGGTACTTGCTGAAGCAAGTCCCTTCTTAGCGGCAGAGGCCATGAGTCCTCTGTGAGCATCTCTTGAAGTTCCGGGTACCAAGTCCTTCTTGGCCAATCCGGAGCCACGAGTATAGTTCTTACTCCTCTACGTCTTATAATTCTCAATACCTTGGGTATGAGAAGCAGAGGAGGGAAGACATACACCGACTGGTACACCCACGGTGTAACCAGAACGTCCACAGCTATTGCCTGAGGGTCTTTTGACCTGGCGCAATACTTGTCCAGTTTTTTGTTCAGGCGGGACGCCATCATGTCCACCTTTGGTCTTTTCCAACGGTTCACAATCATGTGGAAGACTTCCCGATGAAGTCCCCACTCTCCCGGGTGGAGGTTGTGCCTGCTGAGGAAGTCTGCTTCCCAGTTGTCCACTCCCGGAATGAACACTGCTGACAGTGCTATCACATGATTTTCCGCCCAGTGAAAAATCCTTGCAGTTTCTGCCATTGCCCTCCTGCTTCTTGTGCCGCCCTGTCTGTTTACGTGGGCGACTGCCGTGATGTTGTCCCACTGGATCAATACCGGCTGACCTTGAAGCAGAGGTCTTGCTAAGCTTAGAGCATTGTAAATTGCCCTTAGCTCCAGTATATTTATGTGGAGAAAAATCTCCAGACTTGATCACACTCCCTGGAAATTTTTTCCCTGTGTGACTGCTCCCCAGCCTCTCAGGCTGGCCTCCGTGGTCACCAGCATCCAATCCTGAATGCCGAATCTGCGGCCCTCTAGAAGATGAGCACTCTGTAACCACCACAGGAGAGACACCCTTGTCCTTGGAGATAGGGTTATCCGCTGATGCATCTGAAAATGCGATCCGGACCATTTGTCCAGCAGATCCCACTGAAAAGTTCTTGCGTGGAATCTGCCGAATGGAATCGCTTCGTAATAAGCCACCATTTTTCCCAGGACTCTTGTGCAATGATGCACTGACACTTTTCCTGGTTTTAGGAGGCTCCTGACTAGCTCGGATAACTCCCTGGCTTTCTCCTCCGGGAGAAACACCTTTTTCTGGACTGTGTCCAGAACCATCCCTAGGAACAGCAGACGTGTCGTCGGAAACGGCTGCGATTTTGGATATTTAGAATCCACCCGTGCTGTCGTAGAACTACTTGAGATAGTGCTACTCCGACTTCCAACTGTTCTCTGGACCTTGCCCTTATCAGGAGATCGTCCAAGTAAGGGATAATTAAGACGCCTTTTCTTTGAAGAAGAATCATCATTTCGGCCATTACTTTGGTAAAGACCCGGGGTGCCGTGGACAATCCAAACGGCAGCGTCTGAAACTGATAGTGACAGTTCCGTACCACGAACCTGAGGTACCCTTGGTGAGAAGGGCAATTTGGGACATGGAGGTAAGCATCCTTGATGTCCAGGGACACCATATAGTCCCCTTCTTCCTGGTTCGCTATCACTGCTCTAAGTGACTCCATCTTGATTTGAACCTTTGTATGTAAGTGTTCAAAGATTTCCCATTTAGAATAGGTCTCACCGAGCCGTCTGGCTTCAGTACCACAATATAGTGTGGAATAATACCCCTTTCCTTGTTGTAGGAGGGGTACTTTGATTATCACCTGCTGGGAATACAGCTTGTGAATTGTTTCCAATACTGCCTCCCTGTCGGAGGAAGACGTTGGTAAAGCAGACATCAGGAGCCTGCGAGGGGGAGACGTCTCGAATTTCCAGTCTGTACCCCTGGGATACTACTTGTAGGATCCAGGGGTCCACTTGCGAGTGAGCCCACTACGCGCTGAAACTCTTGAGACGACCCCCCACCGCACTTGAGTCCGCTTGTACGGCCCTAGCGTCATGCTGAGGACTTGGCAGAAGCTGTGGAGGGCTTCTGTTCCTGGGAATGGGCTGCCTGCTGCAGTCTTCTTCCCTTTCCTCTATCCCTGGGCAGATATGACTGGCCTTTTGCCCGCTTGCCCTTATGGGGACGAAAGGACTGAGGCTGAAAAGACGGTGTCTTTTTCTGCTGAGATGTGATTTGGGGTAAAAAAGGTGGATTTTCCAGCTGTTGCCGAGGCCACCAGGTCCGATGGACCGACCCCAAATAACTCCTCCCCTTTTTACGGCAATACTTCCATGTGCCGTTTGGAATCTGCATCACCTGACCACTGTCGTGTCCATAAACATCTTCTGGCAGATATGGACATCGCACTTACTCTTGATGCCAGGGTGCAAATATCCCTCTGTGCATCTCGCATATATAGAAATGCATCCTTTAAATGCTCTATAGTCAATAAAATACTGTCCCTGTCAAGGGTATCAATATTTTCAGTCAGGGAATCCGACCAAGCCACCCCAGCGCTGCACATCCAGGCTGAGGCGATCGCTGGTCGCAGTATAACACCAGTATGTGTGTATATACCTTTTTAGGATATTTTCCAGCCTCTCAGCTGGCTCCTTGAGGGCGGCCCTATCTGGAGACGGTACCGCCACTTGTTTTGATAAGCGTGTGAGCGCCTTATCCACCCTAAAGGGTGTTTCCCAACGCGCCCTAACTTCTGGCGGGAAAGGGTATACCGCCAATAATTTTCTATCGGGGGAAACCCACGCATCATCACACACTTCATTTAATTTATCTGATTCAGGAAAAACTACAGGTAGTTTTTTCACACCCCACATAATACCCTTCTTGTGGTACTTGTAGTATCAGAAATATGTAACACCTCCTTCATTGCCCTTAACATGTAACGTGTGGCCCTAAAGGAAAATACGTTTGTTTCTTCACCGTCGACACTGGAGTCAGTGTCCGTGTCTGTGTCTGTGTCGACCGACTGAGGTAAATGAGCGTTTTACAGCCCCTGACGGTGTTTGAGACGCCTGGACAGGTACTAATTTGTTTGCCGGCCGTCTCATGTCGTCAACCGACCTTGCAGCGTGTTGACATTATCACGTAATTCCTTAAATAAGCCATCCATTCCGGTGTCGACTCCCTAGAGAGTGACATCACCATTTCAGGCAATTGCTCCGCCTCCTCACCAACATCGTCCTCATACATGTCGACACACACGTACCGACACACAGCACACACACAGGGAATGCTCTGATAGAGGACAGGACCCCACTAGCCCTTTGGGGAGACAGAGGGAGAGTTTGCCAGCACACACCAAAAACGCTATAATTATACAGGGACAACCTTTATATAAGTGTTTTTCCCTTATAGCATTTTAATATATATATACATATCGCCAAATAAGTGCCCCCCCTCTCTGTTTTAACCCTGTTTCTGTAGTGCAGTGCAGGGGAGAGCCTGGGAGCCTTCCCACCAGCATTTCTGTGAGGGAAAATGGCGCTGTGTGCTGAGGAGAATAGGCCCCGCCCCCTTTTCGGCGGGCTTCTTCTCCCGTTTTTCTGAGACCTGGCAGGGGTTAAATACATCCATATAGCCCCCAGGGGCTATATGTGATGTATTTTTAGCCAGAATAAGGTACTATCATTGCTGCCCAGGGCGCCCCCCCCCAGCGCCCTGCACCCTCAGTGACCGCTGCTATGAAGTGTGCTGACAACAATGGCGCACAGCTGCAGTGCTGTGCGCTACCTTATGAAGACTGAAGAGTCTTCTGCCGCCGTTTCTGGACCTCTTCACTTTTCGGCATCTGCAAGGGGGGTCGGCGGCGCGGCTCCGGGACGAAGCCCAGGGTGAGACCTGTGTTCCGACTCCCTCTGGAGCTAATGGTGTCCAGTAGCCTACGAAGCCAATCCATCCTGCACGCAGGTGAGTTCACTTCTCTCCCCTAAGTCCCTCGTAGCAGTGAGCCTGTTGCCAGCAGGACTCACTGAAAATAAAAAACCTAACAAACTTTTACTCTAAGCAGCTCTTTAGGAGAGCCACCTAGATTGCACCCTTCTCGGCCGGGCACAAAAATCTAACTGAGGCTTGGAGGAGGGTCATAGGGGGAGGAGCCAGTGCACACCACCTGATCCTAAAGCTTTTACTTTTGTGCCCTGTCTCCTGCGGAGCCGCTAATCCCCATGGTCCTGACGGAGTCCCCAGCATCCACTTAGGACGTCAGAGAAAAGATCATATATACTCTATACATACAAACATCTGGAAACTATTTTATATATTTTTAAATAAATAGCCTTTTTCTAGTAAAGCTTGGTGTTGATTTTCACATAATTTGGGGTAAGAGAAAATAAGAATTTACTTACCGATAATTCTATTTCTCGTAGTCCGTAGTGGATGCTGGGAACTCCGTAAGGACCATGGGGAATAGCGGCTCCGCAGGAGACAGGGCACATCTAAAGAAAGCTTTAGGATCACCTGGTGTGCACTGGCTCCTCCCCCTATGACCCTCCTCCAAGCCTCAGTTAGGATACTGTGCCCGGACGAGCGTACACAATAAGGAAGGATTTTGAATCCCGGGTAAGACTCATACCAGCCACACCAATCACACTGTACAACTTGTGATCTGAACCCAGTTAACAGCATGATAATAGAGAAGCCTCTCGAAAAGATGGCTCACTACAACAATAACCCGAATTTTTTGGTAACAATAATTATGTACCAGTATTGCAGACAATCCGCACTTGGGATGGGCGCCCAGCATCCACTACGGACTACGAGAAATAGAATTATCGGTAAGTAAATTCTTATTTTCTCTGACGTCCTAGTGGATGCTGGGAACTCCGTAAGGACCATGGGGATTATACCAAAGCTCCCAAACGGGCGGGAGAGTGCGGATGACTCTGCAGCCCCCAATGAGAGAACTCCCGGTCCTCCTCAGCCAGGGTATCAAATTTGTAGAATTTTACAAACGTATTTGCTCCTGACCAAGTAACTGCTCGGCAAAGTTGTAAAGCCGAGACCCCTCGGGCAGCTGCCCAAGATGAGCCCACCTTCCTTGTGGAGTGGGCATTTACAGATTTTTGGCTGTGGCAGGCCTGCCACAGAATGTGCAAGCTGAATTGTACTACAAATCCAACGAGCAATAGTCTGCTTAGAAGCAGGAGCACCCAGCTAGTTGGGTGCATAGAGGATAAACAGCGAGTCAGATTTCCTGACTCCAGCCGTCCTGGAAACATATATTTTCCGGGTCCTGACAACGTCTAGCAACTTGGAGTCCTCCAAGTCCCTAGTAGCCGCAGGCACCACAATAGGTTTGGTTCAGGTGAACGCTGAAACCACCTTAGGGAGAAACTGAGGACGAGTCCTCAATTCCGCCCTGTCCGAATGGAAAATCAGATAAGGGCTTTTACAGGATAAAGCCACCAATTCTGACACGCGCCTGGCCCAGGCCAGAGCCAACAGCATGACCACTTTTTCTGTGAGATATTTTAACTCCACAGATTTAAGTGTGTCAAACCAATGTGACTTTTGGATCTTGTAACAGACAAGGTCCTTGCTGGAGCAGGTCCCTTCTTAGAGGTAGAGGCTACGAATCCTCCGTGAGCATCTCTTGAAGTTCCGGTTACCAATTCCTTCTTGGCCAATCCGGAGCCACTAATATAGTGCTTACTCCTCTCCATCTTATCAATCTCAGTACCTTGGGTATGAGAGGCAGAGGAGGGAACCCATACACTGATTGGTACACCCACGGTGTTACCAGAGCATCTACAGCTATTGCCTGAGGGTCCCTTGACGTGGCGCAATACCTGTCGAGTTTTTCCCAACGGTTTATAATCATGTGGAAGACTTCTGGGTGAAGTCCTTACTCTCCCGGGTGGAGGTCGTGCTGAGGAAAACTGCTTCCCAGTTGTCCACTCCCGGAATGAAAACTGCTGACAGTGCTATCACATGGTTTTTCGCCCCGCGAAGAATCCTTGCAGCTTCTGCCATTGCCCTCCTGCTTCTTGTGGCACCCTGTCTGTTTACGTGGGTGACTGCCGTAATGTTGTCCGACTGGATCAACACCGGCTGACCTTGAAGCAGAGGTCTTGTTAAGCTTAGAGCATTGTAAATGGCCCTTAGCTTCAGGACATTTATGTGAAGTGATGTCTCCAGGCTTGACCATAAGCCCTGGATATTCCTTCCCTGTGTGACTGCTCCCCAGCCTCGCAGGCTGGCATCCGTGGCCACCAGGACCCAGTCCCGCATGCCGAATCTGCGGCCCTCTAGAAGATGAGCACTCTGCAACCACCACAGGAGGGATACCCTTGTCCCTGGTGACAGGGTTATCCGCTGAAGCATCTGAAGATGCGACCCGGACCATTTGTCCAGTAGGTTCCACTGGAAAGTCTTGCGTGGAATCTGCCGAATGGGATTGCTTCGTAGGAAGCCACCATTTTTACCCAGAACCCTTGTGCATTGATGCACTGAGACTTGGTTCGGTTTTAGGAGGTTCCTGACTAGCTCGGATAACTCCCTGGCTTTCTCCTCCGGGAGAAACACCTTCTTTCTGGACTGTGTCCAGGATCATCCCTAGGAACAGAAGACAAGTCGTCGGAACCAGCTGCGATTTTGGAATATTGAGAATCCAATCGTGCTGCCGCAACACTACCTGAGGTAGTGCTACACCGATCTCCAACTGTTCCCTGGATCTCACCCTTATCAGGGAATCGTCCAAGTAAAGGATAACTAAAATTCCCTTCCTTAGAAGGAATATCATCATTACGGTCATTACTTCAGTAAAGACCCGGGGTGCCGTGGACCATCCCTACGGCAGCGTCTGAACTGATAGTGACAGTTCTGTACCATAACCTGAGATACCCTTGGTGAGAAGGGTAAATTTTGACATGAAGGTAAGCATCCTTGATGTCCCGAGACATCATGTAGTCCCCTTCTTCCAGGTTTGCAATCACTGCTCTGAGTGACTCAATTTTGAATTTGAACCTCTGTATGTAAGTGTTCAAAGATTTTAGATTTTAGATTTTAAAATCGGTCTCACCGAGCCGTCTGGCTTCGGTACCACAATAGTGTGGAATAATACCCCGTTCCCTGTTGCAGGAGGGGTACCTTAATTATCACCTGCTGGGAATACAGCTTGTGAATGGCTTCCAAAACTGCCTCCCTGTCAGCGGGAGACGTCGGTAAAACAGACTTTTGGAAACGGCGAGGGGAATACGTCTCGAATTCCAATTTGTACCCCTGAAATATTACCTGAAGGATCCAGGGGTCTACTTGCGAGTGAGCCCACTGCGCACTGAAATTCATTGAGAACGGGCCCCCACCGTGCCTGAACTTGTAAAGCCCTAGCGTCATACTGAGAGCTTGGCAGAGGCGGAAAAGGGTTTCTGTTCCTGGGAACTGGCTGATCTCTGCAGCCATTTTCCTCTCCCTCTGTCACGAGCAGAAAAGAGGAACCCTTTTGTCCGCTTGCCAACCAGGACTGCGCCTGATAATACGGCGTCTTATTTTGAGAGGCGACCTGGGGTACATCCCCTTTTTTTTTTTTTTAAGGCAATACTTCCAAATGCCGTTTGGAATCCGCATCACCTGACCACTTTACTGGTATAATTGGACAACGCACTTATACTTGATGCCAGTCGGCAAATATTCCGCTGTGCATCATGCATATATAGAAATGCATCTTTTAATTGCTCTATAGGCAATAATATACTGTCCTTATCTAGGATATCAAATTTCCAGTCAGGGAATCCGACCACGCCAACCCAGCACTGCACATCCAGGCTGAGGCGATTGCTGGTCGCAGTATAACACCAGTATGTGTGTAAATACATTTTAGGATACCCTCCTGCTTTCTATCAGCAGGATCCCTAAGGGCGGCCATCTCCAGAGAGGGTAGAGCCCTTGTTCTTACAAGCGTGTGAGCGCCTTATCCCCCCTAGGGGGTGTTTCCCAACGCACCCTAACCTCTGGCGGGAAAAGGTATACTGCCAATAACTTTTTACAATTTATCAATTGTTATCGGGGGGAAACCCACGCATCATCACACACCTCATTTTATTTCTCAGATTCAGGAAAACTACAGGAAGTTTTTCCTCACCAAACATAATAGCCCTTTTTTTTTTTGGTGGTACTTATATTATCAGAAGAGTGTAAACTTTTTCCATTGCCTCAATCATGCAATGTGTGGCCCTATTGGAAATCACGGTTGTCTCTTCACCGTCGACACAGGAGTCAGTATCCGTGTCGGCGTCTGTATCTGAGGTAACGGGCGCTTTAGAGCCCCTGTATGAGACGTCTGGACATGCACAAGCTGAGTAGCCGGCTGTCTCATGTCAACCACTGTCTTTTATACAAAGCTGACACTGTCACGCAATTTCAACAGTACATCCACTCAGGTGTCGACCCCCCAGGGGGTGACAACACTATTACAGACACTCTACTCCGTCTCCTCATCATTTTTCTCCTCATACATGTCGACACAAACGTACCGACACACAGCACACACACAGGGAATGCTCTGATAGAGGACAGGACCCCACTAGTCCTTTGGGGAGACAGAGGGAGAGTTTGCCAGCACACACCAGAGCGCTATATATATACAGGGATAACCTTATATAAGTGTTTTTCCCTTTATAGCTGCTGTATTGTTTATACTGCGCCTAATTTGTGCCCCCCTCTCTTTTTTAACCCCTTTCTGTAGTGTAGTGACTGCAGGGGAGAGCCAGGGAGCTTCCCTCCAACTGAGCTGTGAGGGAAAATGGCGCCAGTGTGCTGAGGAGATAGGCTCCGCCCCTTTCTCGGCGTCCTTATCATCCGTTTTCTTGTATGTTTTGGCAGGGGTTAAATGCATCCATATAGCCCAGGAGTTATATGTGATGCATTTATTTTAGCCATAAAAGGTTTTCTATCGATTTATTGCGTCTCAGGGCGCTGCCCCCCCAGCGCCCTGCACCCTCAGTGACCGGAGTGTGAAGTGTGCTGAGAGCAATGGCGCACAGCTGCGGTGCTGTGCGCCTACCTTTATCTGAAGACAGGAAAGTCTTCTGCCGCCGATTTTTCCGGACCTCTTCGCTCTTCTGGCTCTGTAAGGGGGCCGGCGGCGCGGCTCCGGTGACCCATCCAGGCTGAACCTGTGATCGTCCCTCTGGAGCTAATGTCCAGTAGCCTAAGAAGCCCAATCCACTCTGCACGCAGGTGAGTTCGCTTCTTCTCCCCTTAGTCCCTCGATGCAGTGAGCCTGTTGCCAGCAGGTCTCACTGAAAATAATAAACCTAAACTAAAACTTTCACAAAGAGCTCAGGAGAGCCCCTAGTGTGCACCCTTCTCGTCGGGCACAGAAAATCTAACTGAGGCTTGGAGGAGGGTCATAGGGGGAGGAGCCAGTGCACACCAGGTGATCCTAAAGCTTTCTTTAGATGTGCCCTGTCTCCTGCGGAGCCGCTATTCCCCATGGTCCTTACGGAGTTCCCAGCATCCACTAGGACGTCAGAGAAACCAGAATTAGGGCTAAACTGGCCCAAACATTGTTCATTCATTCACAAATACATATATTCTATCCAAATTGTTCAAATATAAGCATCTGCTGTCACAACTGAGGGCTGGTGCTGACCAGGGGGAAGCCTCAGTTGTAGGGGCTGAGGTATATGTGTACCTGGGAGGCAGTACAGGGTTCTTAGACATGCAGGGAACCTTTAGAACAAATGCCCGAAGGCGTGACCAAGACAACGAAAGAAAGTTCAAAGGTTTATTAAACACAGTTCAGAGGAATACTGATGACTTGGTACAGGTAACAGGAATCACAGTTCAGAGAAATACTTGGGATCGATGACGGAACACCGATGGTGACTGGAGATCGATGGCGGAACACCGATGGTTACTGGAGATCGATGGCGGAACACCGATGGAGACTTGGGATCGATGGCGGAACACCGATGGAGACTTGGGATCGATGGCGGAACACCGATGGAGACTTGGGGTCGATGGCGGAACACCGATGGAGACTTGGGATCGATGGTGGAACACCGATGGTCACTGGAGAACGATGGTGGAACACCGATGGTTACTGGCAGGGCAGAGCACTGCTGGAAGCTGGTGTCGGTAACTGCCAGTCACAGGATGCAATGATGAGACACTGCAGAGTCAGGCTGTACTGCAGAGAAAGTCCATGGGATGACTGCACACTGGAATCACTGAAGACAATTGAAGCACTGACCTCTTTCCACCCCAGGAACAAGATATTTATACCAGCTGGGAAACAGGGATTGGCTGGCTGATTAAGCAGAGTCTAGAGTGCAGCTGCTGGGTAATTAGGTAGAAACCAGAGTGCAGCTGATTGGCTGAAAAGTAACATGTGATGAAAACAAACATGGCTGCGCCCATGTTTGAACTTGGAGGGAAAGACTGTTTGTAACTTGCATGTGAGCTTTAACCATGAAGCTGCCAGAATCACAGTAAAGAGATTAGAGACAGAGATGCAGCGTGCTGCACACAGACAGTGCAGATGGAATCCAGGCTTGGAACACTGGGACAGTCTCAGGAGGCAATTGGAAGGTAAATACTGATAAGGAATTACCTGGATCGTGACATCTGCAGGTCAACAAATGGAAGCTTTTGAAGGAACAAAGCGACACTCAGACAGTCGAGTATCCGGGATACACAGTTGCTGGTTCCTAACATAAGGATGCATTTCTAGCTTCACCAAACACTTGTGAACTCGACAGACCTGTCCATTCATTGCCCAGTAACCGGATCACCGAATCACCAGATTCACAAGCATGCCAGCGTCATCGGATGCTGTTTTTGGCCACATCAGTTGAAATGCTGCATGGGGGCAACACTGTGGCACAATGGATAGCATTGCTGTCTCCCAGCACTGGAAATCTGGGTCCTTATTTTCCCCCTGTGTGTAGGTTTCCACCTACAGGCCGAAACCATATTGGCAGGTAAAGTGACATCTGACAAAATGAATGTATGTATGTTCGTGTTATGGAAATTAGAGTGTAAGCTCCAACGGGGCAGAGACTGATGTTAATGCTTACATAAAGGGCCTAATTCAGATCTGATCGCAGCAGCAAATTTGTTAAGTTAATGTGCAAAACCATGTGCACTGCAGGGGAGGCAGATATAACATGTGCAGAGAGAGTTAGATTTGGGTGGGTTATATTGTCTCTGTGCAGGGTAAATACTGCCCACTTTATTTTTACACTGCAATTTAAATTTCAGATTGAACGCACCCCACCCAAATCTAACTCTCTCTGCACATGTTACATCTGCCCCACCTGCAGTGCACATGGGCCCTCATTCCGAGTTGTTCGCTCGCAAGCTGCTTTTAGCAGCTTTGCACAAGCTAAGCCGCCGCCTACTGGGAGTGAATCTTAGCATATCAAAATTGCGAACGAAAGATTCGCAATATTGCGATAAGACTTCTCTGTGCAGTTTCTGAGTAGCTCGAGACTTACTCTGCCAGTGCGATCAGTTCAGTGCTTGTCGTTCCTGGTTTGACGTCACAAACACACCCAGCGTTCGCCCAGACACTCCTCCGTTTCTCCAGCCACTCCCGCGTTTTTCCCAGAAACGGTAGCGTTTTTTCACACACTCCCATAAAACGGGCAGTTTCCGCCCAGAAACACCCACTTCCTGTCAATTACACTCCGATCACCAGAACGAAGAAAAAACCTCGTAATGCCGTGAGTAAAATACCAAACTGCATAGCAAATTTACTTGGCGCAGTCGCACTGCGGACATTGCGCATGCACATTAGCGACTAATCGCTCCGTTGCGAGAAAAAAATAACGAGCGAACAACTTGGAATGACCCCCATGGTTTTGTCCATTAGCTAACAAATTTGCTTCTGCGATCAGATCTGAATTAGGCCCAATGTCTGTAAACTGATGTGTATTATAACTGGTCCTATATAAATAAATTAATTAATTAATTCTAATAATAATAATAATAATAATAAACAGAACTAGCATTAGATAGGTAGAGGGAAAATCACTGTAAAAATAAGAATTTACTTACCGATAATTCTATTTCTCGGAGTCCGTAGTGGATGCTGGGGTTCCTGAAAGGACCATGGGGAATAGCGGCTCCGCAGGAGACAGGGCACAAAAGTAAAGCTTTACGATCAGGTGGTGTGCACTGGCTCCTCCCCCTATGACCCTCCTCCAAGCCTCAGTTAGGTACTGTGCCCGGACGAGCGTACACAATAAGGAAGGATTTATGAATCCCGGGTAAGACTCATACCAGCCACACCAATCACACCGTACAACCTGTGATATAAACCCAGTTAACAGTATGATAACAGAAGAGCCTCTAAAAGATGGCTCCCTACAACAATAACACGAATTAGTTAACAATAACTATGTACAATTATTGCAGATAATCCGCACTTGGGATGGGCGCCCAGCATCCACTACGGACTCCGAGAAATAGAATTATCGGTAAGTAAATTCTTATTTTCTCTATCGTCCTAGTGGATGCTGGGGTTCCTGAAAGGACCATGGGGATTATACCAAAGCTCCCAAACGGGCGGGAGAGTGCGGATGACTCTGCAGCACCGAATGAGAGAACTCCAGGTCCTCCTTAGCCAGAGTATCAAATTTGTAAAATTTTACAAACGTGTTCTCCCCTGACCACGTAGCTGCTCGGCAAAGTTGTAATGCCGAGACCCCTCGGGCAGCCGCCCAAGATGAGCCCACCTTCCTTGTGGAGTGGGCCTTTACAGATTTAGGCTGTGGCAGGCCTGCCACAGAATGTGCAAGTTGGATTGTGCTACAGATCCAACGAGCAATCGTCTGCTTAGACGCAGGAGCACCCATCTTGTTGGGTGCATACAATATAAACAACGAGTCAGATTTTCTGACTCCAGCTGTCCTTGCAATATATATTTTCAATGCTCTGACAACATCCAGTAACTTGGAGTCCTCCAAGTCACTTGTAGCCGCAGGCACTACAATAGGCTGGTTCAGATGAAATGCTGACACCACCTTAGGGAGAAAATGCGGACGAGTCCGCAGTTCTGCCCTGTCCGAATGGAAAATCAGATATGGGCTTTTGTAAGATAAAGCTGCCAGTTCTGACACTCTCCTGGCCGAAGCCAGGGCTAGTAGCATGGTCACTTTCCATGTGAGATATTTCAAATCCACATTATTTAGTGGTTCAAACCAATGAGATTTGAGAAAGTCCAAAACAACATTGAGATCCCACGGTGCCACTGGGGGCACCACAGGAGGCTGTATATGCAGCACTCCCTTAACAAAAGTCTGGACTTCAGGAACTGAAGCCAATTCTTTCTGGAAGAAAATCGACAGGGCCGAAATTTGAACCTTAATAGATCCCAATTTGAGACCCATAGACAATCCTGATTGCAGGAAATGTAGGAATCGACCCAGTTGAAATTTCTCCGTCGGAGCACTCCGATCCTCGCACCACGCAACATATTTTCGCCAAATGCGGTGATAATGTTGTGCGGTTACTTCCTTCCGTGCTTTAATCAAAGTAGGAATGACTTCTTCCGGCATGCCTTTTTCCTTTAGGATCCGGCGTTCAACCGCCATGCCGTCAAACGCAGCCGCGGTAAGTCTTGAAACAGACAGGGACCCTGCTGAAGCAAGTCCCTTCTCAGAGGTAGAGGCCACGGATCTTCCGTGATCATCTCTTGAAGTTCCGGGTACCAAGTTCTTCTTGGCCAATCCGGAACCACTAGTATCGTTCTTACGCCTCTTTGCCGTATAATTCTCAATACTTTTGGTATGAGAGGCAGAGGAGGAAACACATATACCGACTGGTACACCCAAGGCGTTACCAGCGCGTCCACAGCTATTGCCTGCGGATCTCTTGACCTGGCGCAATACCTGTCCAGTTTTTTGTTGAGGCGAGACGCCATCATGTCCACCATTGGTCTTTCCCAACGGGTTACCAGTATGTGGAAAACTTCTGGATGAAGTCCCCACTCTCCCGGGTGAAGGTCGTGTCTGCTGAGGAAGTCTGCTTCCCAGTTGTCCACTCCCGGGATGAACACTGCTGACAGTGCTATCACATGATTTTCCGCCCAGCGAAGAATCCTTGCAGCTTCTGCCATTGCACTCCTGCTTCTTGTGCCGCCCTGTCTGTTCACATGGGCGACTGCCGTGATGCTGTCCGACTGGATCAACACCGGCTTTCCCTGAAGCAGAGGTTCTGCCTGGCTTAGAGCATTGTAGATTGCTCTTAGTTCCAGAATGTTTATGTGAAGAGACGTTTCCAGGCTCGTCCACACTCCCTGGAAGTTTCTTTCTTGTGTGACTGCTCCCCAGCCTCTCAGGCTGGCGTCCGTGGTCACCAGGATCCAATCCTGTATGCCGAATCTGCGGCCCTCCAATAGATGAGCACTCTGTAACCACCACAGAAGAGATACCCTTGTCCTTGGAGACAGGGTTATCCGCTGGTGCATCTGAAGATGCGACCCTGACCATTTGTCCAACAGATCCCTCTGGAAAATTCTTGCGTGGAATCTGCCGAATGGAATTGCTTCGTAAGAAGCCACCATTTTTCCCAGGACTCTTGTGCATTGCTGTACCGACACCTTTCCTGGTTTTAGGAGGTTCCTGACAAGCTCGGATAACTCCTTGGCTTTTTCCTCCGGGAGAAAAACCTTTTTCTGAACCGTGTCCAGAATCATCCCTAGGAACAACAGACGTGTTGTCGGAATTAACTGGGATTTTGGAATATTCAGAATCCACCCGTGCTGTTTTAGCACTTCTTGAGACAGTGCTAATCCCATCTCTAGCTGTTCTCTGGACCTTGCCCTTATTAGGAGATCGTCCAAGTATGGGATAATTAATACGCCTTTTCTTCGAAGAAGAATCATCATCTCGGCCATTACCTTGGTAAAGACCCGAGGTGCCGTGGACAATCCGAACGGCAGCGTCTGAAACTGATAGTGACAGTTCTGTACGACGAACCTGAGGTACCCCTGGTGTGAGGGGTAAATTGGAACGTGGAGATACGCATCCTTGATGTCCAAGGATACCATAAAGTCCCCTTCTTCCAGGTTCGCTATCACTGCTCTGAGTGACTCCATCTTGAACTTGAACTTCTTTATGTACAGGTTCAAGGACTTCAGATTTAGAATAGGTCTTACCGAGCCATCCGGCTTCGGTACCACAAATAGAGTGGAAAAATACCCCTTTCCTTGTTGTAAAAGAGGTACCTTGACTATCACCTGCTGAGAGTACAGCTTGTGAATGGCTTCCAAGACCGTCACCCTGTCGGAGGGGGACATTGGTAAAGCAGACTTCAGGAAACGGCGAGGTGGATTCGTCTCTAGTTCTAACCTGTACCCCTGAGATATTATCTGCAGGATCCAGGGATCTACCTGCGAGTGAGCCCACTGCGCGCTGAAATTCTTGAGACGACCCCCCACCGCCCCCGAGTCCGCTTGAGAAGCCCCAGCGTCATGCTGAGGCTTTTGTAGAAGCGGGGGAGGGCTTCTGTTCCTGGGAAGGAGCTGCCTGTTGCTGTCTCTTCCCCCTTCCTCTGCCTCGTGGCAGATATGAATATCCCTTTGCTCTCTTGTTTTTAAAGGAACGAAAGGGCTGCGGTTGAAAAGTCGGTGTCTTTTTCTGTTGGGGAGTGACTTGAGGTAAAAAGGTGGATTTCCCGGCTGTAGCCGTGGCCACCAAATCCGATAGACCGACTCCAAATAACTCCTCCCCTTTATACGGCAAAACTTCCATATGCCGTTTTGAGTCCGCATCGCCTGACCACTGTCGCGTCCATAAACTTCTTCTGGCCGAAATGGACATAGCACTTACCCGTGATGCCAGTGTGCAGATATCCCTCTGTGCATCACGCATATAAAGAAATGCATCCTTTATTTGCTCTAAAAGACAGTAAAACATTGTCCCTATCCAGGGTATCAATATTTTCAATCAGGGACTCTGACCAAGCTACCCCAGCACTGCACATCCAGGCTGTCGCTATAGCTGGTCGTAGTATAACACCTGTATGTGTGTATATACTTTTTTGGATATTTTCCATCCTCCTATCTGCTGGATCTTTAAGTGCGGCCGTCTCAGGAGAGGGTAACGCCACTTGTTTTGATAAGCGTGTGAGCGCCTTGTCCACCCTAGGAGGTGTTTCCCAGCGCGCCCTAACCTCTGGCGGGAAAGGGTATAAAGCCAATAACTTCTTTGAAATTAGCATTTTTTTATCGGGGGCAACCCACGCTTCATCACACACCTCATTTAATTCTTCTGATTCAGGAAAAACTATAGGTAGTTTTTTCACACCCCACATAATACCCTGTTTAGTGGTACCTGTAGTATCAGCTATATGTAACGCCTCCTTCATTGCCAAAATCATATAACGTGTGGCCCTACTGGAAAATACGGTTGATTCGTCACCGTCACCACTAGAATCAGTGCCTGTGTCTGGGTCTGTGTCGACCGACTGAGGCAAAGGGCGTTTTACAGCCCCTGACGGTGTTTGAGGCGCCTGGACAGGCACTAATTGATTGTCCGGCCGTCTCATGTCGTCAAACGACTGCTTTAGCGTGTTGACACTATCCCGTAATTCCATAAATAAAGGCATCCATTCTGGTGTCGACCCCCTAGGAGGTGACATCCCCATATTTGGCAATTGCTCCGCCTCCACACCAATATCGTCCTCATACATGTCGACACACACGTACCGACACACAGCAGACACACAGGGAATGCTCTTAACGAAGACAGGACCCCACTAGCCCTTTGGGGAGACAGAGGGAGAGTTTGCCAGCACACACCAAAAGCGCTATATATGACAGGGATAGCCTTATAAGTGCTCCCTGTATAGCTGCTTTAATAATATATTTTTGCCACAATTTTGCCCCCCCCCTCTCTTTTTTACCCTGTTTCTGTAGTGCAGTGCAGGGGAGAGCCTGGGAGCCGTCCTAACCAGCGGAGCTGTGTAAGGAAAATGGCGCTGTGTGCTGAGGAGATAGGCCCCGCCCCTTTTTCGGCGGGCTCGTCTCCCGCTCTTTAGTGGATTCTGGCAGGGGTTAAATATCTCCATATAGCCCCCGGAGGCTATATGTGAGGTATTTTTAGCCAAATTAGGTTTTCATTTGCCTCCCAGGGCGCCCCCCTCCCAGCGCCCTGCACCCTCAGTGACTGCCGTGTGAAGTGTGCTGAGAGGAAAATGGCGCACAGCTGCAGTGCTGTGCGCTACCTTTAGAAGACTGAGGAGTCTTCTGTCGCCGATTCTGGACCTCTTCTCGTTTCAGCATCTGCAAGGGGGCCGGCGGCGAGGCTCCGGTGACCATCCAGGCTGTACCTGTGATCGTCCCTCTGGAGCTAATGTCCAGTAGCCAAGAAGCCAATCCATCCTGCACGCAGGTGAGTTCACTTCTTCTCCCCTAAGTCCCTCGTTGCAGTGATCCTGTTGCCAGCAGGACTCACTGTAAAATAAAAAAACCTAAGCTAAACTTTTCTAAGCAGCTCTTTAGGAGAGCCACCTAGATTGCACCCTTCTCGGCCGGGCACAAAAATCTAACTGAGGCTTGGAGGAGGGTCATAGGGGGAGGAGCCAGTGCACACCACCTGATCGTAAAGCTTTACTTTTGTGCCCTGTCTCCTGCGGAGCCGCTATTCCCCATGGTCCTTTCAGGAACCCCAGCATCCACTAGGACGATAGAGAAACTATATTTAACATTTGTTTCTTTTTTTTTCATCTTTGTATATTAAGAAATATAATTTATTTTACTTCTGACATCACACATAAAAGCACCTAGATGATTTAATTAAAATCATACACAGGTAATAGCCAGAAAATCTCAGAATAGAAGTAGATTTATTGGAGGAGTTTCTTCCAGACGCTGTTCTGTCAGCGTTTATTTATGCCCCGTTCATATAAGATTACTGGAGGAAAACTTAAGAGGGTTTACGACTAAACCTGCAAAGAGAGGAAAAAGAAAACCAGGGGAAGGCTTTGGGTTTCCTGCAGAAGACTGACAGGAGAGGGCTGGCCAAGCAGGCTGCCCTCCCTCCACGGCTGCATTCCTTTCATCACCTAGGGTGCTAACTGCCACTGTGCACCAAGAGGCAATACAAATAACCCCGTCAGCACATGGGGAAATCTGATGTGTGTGGCCTGTGGTCAGTGTGGGAAATGCTACTATTACTAGAACATCAGAAAAATAAGATTACTAAAATTACTACATTTTAGAGCAGACTTGCAATATATTTCATAGATATTATGTAAGGTTGTTCTGAGAGGTCTTGAACAAAAAAATAAAAAACATTTTAAAATAGCTGTTCTGTTTCTCTGCAGAATCTTCAGTGAATTATGTATAGCAGGGACGTAGCCAGAACTTTGTGGGCCCTACAGCAACACTCTGAAGGGGCCCCTGTCCCGATGCTTCCAGAGAAACACCTCTCCACAGCAGTTGTTAATGTTACGCCCCATAGTCATACTTGCCTACTCTCCCGGAATGGCGGGAGGCTCCCGAAAATCGGGTGACCCTCCCGGCCCCCCGGAAGAGCAGGCAAGACTCCCGATTTGCGGCGTCCCCCCTGCCCGTCCGCCCACTTAGTGTGTAAAGTGGGCGGTCCGGGCAGTCGATGACGCGATTCTTGCTGAATCGCGTCATCATAGCCACGCCCCCTGCAGTGTAATGCCGGAGATCGCGGCATTACAGAGCAGGAGGTGTGGCTTAAGGGAGGCGTCATCATGACCCCGCCCTTGCTCTGTCCCGCCCCATCCTTGCTCCGCCCCCATCCCACCTACGGCCCACCCCCTCCCCTACGTCACAGCCTCCCCTGCCCGCCCTCTGAGCCGACCTGGCTGCTCTCTCCCGCAGCCAGAATGTCGGTAACTATGCCCAAAGTTCATGTTATTTCACATTATAAGGCTGATCATACACAATAAGATACATTTACTGAGGAGGGAGGGTTTTTTTTAGAACTGGTGATGTTGCTCATAGCAACCAATCAGATTCTACTTAGCATTGATCTAGCTGCTTTTAGAAGCTAATAGATACAATTTGAGTGGTTGCTATGGGAAACATCACCAGTTCTAAAAAAAAACACCCACCTTAGTAAATTTACCCCAATATGTCACACAGTATCCCCAATTCACATTATGACATAGTGTCCCCAGTTCATATTAGATCACACTATAGTGCCTCCACTTCATATTGTGTCCCAGTTCATATTATGTAACATTATAATGCCTTCCAGTTCATTGTACATGTGTATTACAATTAGTGATGATACAATGTGCAGCTCTATGGGGCATAACTAGATATACTGCAGTCCCCAAGGCAAAAGTTTTCAAGGCCCCTATATGCCACACAATGGTGAAAAAAGTATATAAACACATGTAACTGACAGGGAAGGTGGCCTCTCTCAGCTCTGGGCCCCATAGCAGCTGCACTGCCTGCACCTATGGTAGCTACACCCTGTATATAACGCATGAAACTATGACAGGGAAGGTGTCCCCTCTCAGCTCTGGGCCCCATAGCAGCTGCACTGCCTGCACCTATGGTAGCTACACCCTGTATATAACGCATGTAACTGTGATAGGGAAGGAGGCCCCTCTCAGCTCTGGTCCCCATAGCAGCTGCACTCCCTGCACCTATGGTAGCTACGCCCTGTATATAACACATGTAACTGTGACAGGGAAGGTGGCCCCTCTCAGCTCTGGGCCCCATAGCAGCTGCACTCCATGCACCTATGGTAGCTACGCCCTGTATATAACACATGTAACTGTGACAGGGAAGGTGGCCCCTCTCAGCTCTGGGCCCCATAGCAGCTGCACTCCATGCACCTATGGTAGCTACGCCTTGTATATAACACATGTAACTGTGACAGGGAAGGTGGCCCCTCTCAGCTCTGGGCCCCATAGCAGCTGCACTCCCTGCACCTATGGTAACTACGTCCCTGAGTATAGCAAACCTTAGTGTTCTGCATATGTACTGATTAATAGGAGTGGAAGATGTACCTATAGGAACATTGGGCCTGATTCATGTTTGTAAGTATAGTAAATTCTCAAGCAATTGGGCAAAATAAGAATTTACTCACCGGTAATTCTATTTCTCGTAGTCCGTAGTGGATGCTGGGAACTCCGTAAGGACCATGGGGAATAGACGGGCTCCGCAGGAGACTGGGCACTCTAAAGAAAAGATTAGGTACTATCTGGTGTGCACTGGCTCCTCCCTCTATGCCCCTCCTCCAGACCTCAGTTAGGGAAACTGTGCCCGGAAGAGCTGCAATTACAAGGAAAGGATTTTTGGAATCCAGGGTAAGACTCATACCAGCCACACCAATCACACCATACAACTTGTGATAACCTTACCCAGTTAACAGTATGAACAACAACTGAGCCTCACTCAACGGATGGCTCATAACAATAACCCTTATTTAAGCAATAACTATATACACGTATTGCAGAAAGTCCGCACTTGGGACGGGCGCCCAGCATCCACTACGGACTACGAGAAATAGAATTACCGGTGAGTAAATTCTTATTTTCTCTGACGTCCTAGTGGATGCTGGGAACTCCGTAAGGACCATGGTGATTATACCAAAGCTCCCAAACGGGCGGGAGAGTGCGGATGACTCTGCAGCACCGAATGAGCAAACACAAGGTCCTCCTCAGCCAGGGTATCAAACTTGTAGGACTTTGCAAAGGTGTTTTGACCCGACCAAGTAGCCGCTTGGCAAAGCTGTAAAGCCGAGACCCCTCCGGCAGCCGCCCAAGAAGAGCCCACCTTCCATGTGAAATGGGCTTTTACTGATTTTGGATGCGGCAATCCAGCCGCAGAATGAGCCAGCTGAATCGTGCTACAGATCCAGCGAGCAATAGTTTGCTTTGAAGCAGGAGCACCCAGCTTGTTGGGTGCATGCAGGATAAACAGCGAGTCAGTCTTCCTGACTCCAGCCGTTCTGGAAACATATATTTTCAAAGCCCTGACTACGTCCAGCAACTTGGAGTCCTCCAAGTCCCGAGTAGCCGCAGGCACCACAATAGGTTGGTTCAAATGAAACGATGATACCACCTTTGGGAGAAATTGGGGATGAGTCCTCAATTCTGCCCTGTCCATATGGAAGATCAGATATGGGCTTTTACATGACAAAGCCGCCAATTCCGACACACGCCTAGCCGATGCTAAGGCCAACAGCATGACCACTTTCCACGTGAGATACTTTAGTTCCACGGTCTTGAGTGGCTCAAACCAGTGGGATTTCAGGAAATCCAACACAACGTTAAGATCCCAGGGTGCCACTGGTGGCACAAAAGGGGGCTGAATATGCAGCACTCCCTTAACAAACGTCTTAACCTCAGGCAGTGAAGCCAGTTCTTTTTGAAAGAAAATGGATAGGTCCGAAATCTGGACCTTTATGGACCCCAATTTTAGACCCATAGTCACCCCTGACTGTAGGAAGTGCAGGAATCGACCCAGCTGGAATTCCTCTGTAGGGGCCGTCCTGGTCTCACACCAAGCAACATATTTTCGCCATATACGGTGATAATGCTTTGCTGTCACGTCCTTCCTAGCCTTTATCAGCGTAGGAATAACTTCATCCGGAATGCCTTTTTCCGCTAGGATCCGGCGTTCAACCGCCATGCCGTCAAACGCAGCAAGTCTTGGAACAGACAGGGCCCTTGTTGCAGCAGGTCCTGTCTGCGAGGCAGAGGCCATGGGTCCTCTGTGCGCATTTCTTGCAGTTCCGGGTACCAAGTCCTTCTTGGCCAATCCGGAACAATGAGTATTGTTCTTATTCCTCTCTTTCTTACTATTCTCAGTACCTTGGGTATGAGAGGAAGAGGAGGAAACACATATACCGACTGGTACACCCACGGTGTCACTAGGGCGTCCACAGCTATCGCCTGAGGGTCCCTTGACCTGGCGCAATATCTTTTTAGCCTTTTGTTGAGGCGGGACGCCATCATGTCCACCTGTGGCAGTTCCCATCGCTTTGCAATCTGTGTGAAGACTTCTTGATGAAGTCCCCACTCTCCCGGGTGGAGGTCGTGTCTGCTGAGGAAGTCTTCTTCCCAGTTGTCCACTCCCGGAATGAACACTGCTGACAGTGCTGGCACGTGATTCTCCGCCCACCGAAGAATCTTTGTGGCTTCCGCCATTGCCATCCTACTTCTTGTGCCGCCCTGGCGGTTTACATAGGCGACCGCCGTGATGTTGTCTGACTGAATCAGCACTGGCCGGTTTCGAAGCAGGGGCTCTGCTTGACTCAGGGCGTTGTAAATGGCCCTTAGTTCCAGTATATTTATGTGTAGAGAAGTCTCCAGATTTGACCACAGCCCTTGGAAGTTTCTTCCCTGAGTGACTGCCCCCCATCCTCGGAGGCTTGCATCCGTGGTCACCAGGACCCAGTCCTGTATGCCGAACCTGCGGCCCTCGAGAAGGTGAGCACTCTGCAGCCACCAAAGAAGAGACACCCTGGCCCTTGGGGACAGGGTGATCAGCCGATGCATCTGAAGATGCGATCCGGACCACTTGTCCAACAGATCCCACTGAAAGATCCTTGCATGGAACCTGCCGAAGGGAATGGCTTCGTATGAAGCCACCATCTTTCCCAGGACTCGCGTGCAGTGATGCACCGATACCTGTTTTGGTTTCAGGAGGTCCCTGACCAGAGATGCTAATTCCTGGGCCTTCTCCACCGGGAGAAACACCTTCTTCTGTTCTGTGTCCAGAATCATGCCCAGGAAAGCAGACGCGTCGTAGGAATCAGCTGCGACTTTGGAACATTCAGAATCCAGCCGTGCTGTTGCAACACTTCCTGAGAGAGTGCTACGCTGATCATCAACTGCTCTCTGGACCTCGCCTTTATGACGAGATCGTCCAAGTACGGGATAACTATAACTCCCTTCTTCTGAAGGAGTATCATCATTTCGGCCATTACCTTGGTAAATATCCTCGGTGCCGTGGACAGGCCAAACGGCAACGTCTGGAACTGGTAATGACAGTCCTGTACCACAAACCTGAGGTACTCCTGGTGAAGTGGGTAAATGGGGACATGCAAGTAAGCATCCTTGATGTCCAGCGACACCATAAAATCCCCTTCTTCCAGGCTTGCAATAACCGCTCTGAGCGATTCCATTTTGAACTTGAATTTCTTTATATAAGTGTTCAAGGATTTTAAATTCAGAATGGGTCTCACCGAACCGTCCGGTTTCGGTACCACAAACATTGTGGAATAGTAACCCCTTCCCTGTTGAAGGAGGGGGACCCTGATAATCACTTGCTGGAGGTACAGCTTGTGAATTGCCGCCAGCACTACCTCCCTTTCCATGGGGGAAGCTGGCAAGGCTGATTTGAGGTAACGGCGGGGGGGAGTCGCTTCGAATTCCAGCTTGTATCCCTGAGAAAATTTGTACAGCCCAGAGATTCACCTGTGAGCGAACCCACTGGTTGCTGAAGTTTCGGAGATGCGCCCCCACCGCACCTGGCTCCGCCTGTGGAGCCCCAACGTCATGCGGTGGACTTAGTGGAAGCAGGGGAGGACTTTTGATCCTGGGAACTGGCTGCATGGTGCAGCTTCTTACCTCTACCCCTGCCTCTGGCAAGAAAGGATGCGCCCCTGACCCTCTTGCCTTTCTGAGAACGAAAGGACTGCATTTGATAATACGGTGCTTTCTTAGGCTGTGAGGAAACCTGAGGCAAGAAAGTCGACTTTCCAGCTGTCGCTGTGGACACGAGGTCCGATAGACCGTCCCCAAACAATTCCTCACCCTTATAAGGCAAAACCTCCATGTGTTTTTTAGAATCAGCATCTCCTGTCCATTGCCGAGTCCATAAGACCCTCCTGGCAGAAATGGACATAGCATTAATTCTAGAGCCCAGCAGGCAAATGTCCCTCTGAGCATCCCACATATATAAGATGACGTCTTTTATATGGCCCAGGGTTAGCAAAACAGTATCCCTGTCGAGGGAATCTATGTTGTCTGACAGAGTATCTGTCCATGCTGCTACAGCACTACACATCCAGGCTGAAGCAATAGCAGGTCTCAGTAGAGTACCAGAGTGTGTATACACTGACTTCAGGATAGCTTCCTGCTTTCTATCCGCAGGCTCCTTTAGGGCGGCCGTATCCTGAGACGGCAGGGCCACCTTTTTAGATAAGCGTGTCAGCGCCTTGTCCACCCTAGGGGATGTTTCCCAACGTAACCTGTCCGTTGACGGGAAAGGGTACGCCATCAGTAACCTCTTAGAAATCACTAGTTTCTTATCAGGGGAACTCCACGCTTCTTCACATAATTCATTTAATTCATCAGATGGGGGAAAAGTCACTGGCTGCTTTTTCTCCCCAAACATATAAACCCTCTTTGTATTAACAGGGTTAATCTCAGAAATGTGTAATACATCTTTCATTGCAATAATCATGTATCGGATGGCCTTGGTCATTTTAGACTGTAAATGTGCCTCATCATCGTCGACACTTGAGTCGGACTCCGTGTCGACATCTGTGTCAACCATCTGAGATAGAGGGCGTTTATGAGCCCCTGACGGTTTCTGAGTTGCCTGGGCAGGCGCGAGCTGAGACCCCGGCTGTCCCAAGGCTGCAGCGTCATCAAACCTTTTATGTAAGGAGCTTACATTGTCGTTTAAGACCTTCCACATATCCATCCAATCAGGTGTCGGCCCCGATGGGGGCGACACCACACTTATCTGCCCTTGCTCCGCCTCCACGTAACCCTCCTCATCAAACATGTCGACACAGCCGTACCGACACACCGCACACACACAGGGAATGCTCAGACTGAGGACAGGACCCCACAAAGTCCTTTGGGGAGACAGAGAGAGAGTATGCCAGCACACACCACAGCGCTATATAACACAGGGATTTTCACTTATAATAAGTGATTACCCAATAGCTGCCTTATATGTTTTATTTGCGCCTAAATTTATGTGCCCCCCCCTCTCTTTTTTACCCTTCTTGTACCTGGATACTGCAGGGGAGAGCCTGGGGAGCTGCTTCCAGCGAAGCTGTGAAGAGAAAATGGCGCTGGTGTGCTGAGGAAGAAGGCCCCGCCCCCTCAGTGGCGGGCTTCTGTCCCGCTTTCTGTGTAAAAAAAACAAAAAAAAACCTAATAAATACTTTCTTTACTAGTAAGCTCAGGAGAGCCCACTAGGAGCACCAAGCTCTGGCCGGGCACAGATTCTAACTGAGGTCTGGAGGAGGGGCATAGAGGGAGGAGCCAGTGCACACCAGATAGTACCTAATCTTTTCTTTAGAGTGCCCAGTCTCCTGCGGAGCCCGTCTATTCCCCATGGTCCTTACGGAGTTCCCAGCATCCACTAGGACGTCAGAGAAAACCATACTGCACTACACGTGGGTCAGATGTAACATGTGCAGAGACATTTAGAATTGGGTGGGTTATAATGTTTCTGTGCAAGGTTAGCACTGGCTGCTTTTGAAAGTAGCCCACAAATGTTAGACAGCTTTATTTTTACACTGAAATTTAGATTTCAGTCGAAACACACCCCACCCCCAATCCAAATCTAACGCTCTCTGCACGACACACATACATACAGTAGCATATACACATACATACATACATATACAGTATACACACATACATACACCCAGCGCACCTCCCTCCCACCCCCCTCCCCCCAGCTGCCAGGTCAGGGAGTACTCACCCAGCTAGCTTAATTTATTAACACCTCAAAGATAGAAAGTAATGTAATAGTATGCACAAGCAGCTTCTGATGATTCAAATGATATGCAGCATGCCCATATTCTGTGTGTGACTGCACTGTACTTGCATACAAAATGCTATGCTACATGGAAAACACTGTAACGTAGCATTTCAGATGCAGATAGAACCGCAATGAATATACGCATGCTGCATATCATTTTAATCAGCAGAAGCTGCTTGTGTGTCCTAATACCTCAATTTGCGTCTAAGGAAATCTTTTGCGCAGGGGGAATGCAAAAAGACGCTCAGCGCTACCAAGCCCCGCGACTTCAAGGGTTGTTTAGTGTGACTGCAGCAAGGATGTAAGAGGACACATCTGCACGGACTATTTCACACATTCAGGTTTTGTCCGGACGGCAAAAAGACGGACAACAGTCGTCACACACAACGGCTTTCAGCTGTGATTACTGCTGTGCACATGTGCAGCAGCAGCAGAAGAAAAAAGCCGTTGTGTGTGAAAGCTCCCACTCAGTCACATTCTAGACTGCCATCAGGGACAGAACAGCCACGGCACGGCAGCTGGACCATTCAGTGTATAATTCCGGCTGCAACCCTGCAGCCGGGCCGGGGCTGCGCTGTGTGAAAGGAGCAGTGTGTTTTCATATAGAACTGAAAACACTGCGAGGCAAAAAGCCGTCCAGCTTCGTGCCGGCCGGTGAAAACCGGCTAGTGTGAAACAGCCCTCTGTGTATTGGAAGACAAGGTGCTAGCCTCTATGAGCCATGAGCTAGCCTTTATATCCAGACACCACAAACAGGCCTCATGCACCCAGTGCACAAAGTTTTGCAGAGGAGTACTAACTTGAGATTTTTTTGTGGACTGAGGTTATGGTTATAAGAAAAAGGCTTAGACTGTGCACATGTAGACACGGCTCCTCTTTTGTCTCCACAGAGAACATATTTGTAGCTGTTGGATATCCAGCATAGTGTTATACGTTTCTAGAGACTTGTTATGCCTCTCTGCACAACCTAGCACGCACTTTGTCTATGGCGACGTCTTCTTGGCGAGGAAAGTGTGCACATTGATCGATGGACCATCTAAGTCAGTGATACTCACTGAACACTTTTCAAGAGACACAAAGCGATATCAAGTCCAATCGTGCCGCAATCCAACTGAATTACAACTGCATAAATCAACTTGGACCAAGGCTTATGAAAAAGTGTACGGTATTACTATTAGTTTGTACAATATAACAAAATATGTAATTGTCTTTGAAGTTACGCATAGCTCACCCCTTATTGCAGTCCCAGGCAATCTGCCTGAGCTCTCCTCTGAGCACTCTGCGGCGGCTGCCCTGCATAGATTTAACAATGAATGATACTAATGACTTGCTTGGGGTCTGCAAAAACGGCTGCAGTGATGGCTTGCGGGTCTCATAGCGAGTACTGCTGACCTGAATGCGCAGGTTCAAAACAAAAACATTCTGCATGGAGCATCCACTATTTCATGGTCAACGTTCTCCTCCCTTGCATTATCCCTACACTTTACCTAATAATAATAATAATAATAATAATATTAGAAATGTCGCAGAATTACACATGCACTGACAGAAGCACAGTTCTATGATCCGTCTCAAAAGGGACAATCCACAGCATTTTTATTTTGCTTTATTGGGATTCTTGTCTGATACCTCAAAGGTCACACAGGACATGTTAAAGATGCACACAAAATGAATGGCCTGATTAAAATGGCATACAAAAGCATGGCAGTGCCGCTAAAACACTGCGTTTATTTTAAGTCCAAAGAAAATAAATAAATCATAACTTTTTAGAGCTCGGCGTGCCAACCGCCCTCCCCAGATAATTCACACTTAGGAAACATTTATAAACGTGCAGAGAAAATTTTCAGCATTTGCAAACAGGAGAAGCGGACGAGTTTATTAAAGCACACTGCAAAAATGTCTGCCCTCGTGTTCAGGTCGTTTCTCTGGAGCTACAAAAGGCATCTATTTCACGGGCCTCAGCGCGGCGGACAGTGATCCCGCGAGCTGGAACCGTACACAGAGAGGCTTTGATCCGGCTGACAAATATATAGAGGTGATTAACCGCTGTTAGACAAACTGGACCAACCAATGAGAAAGCTGTTTAAACAAAATCTGCTGTGGTTAGTTCCCCTTTGAGGCAAACTGTTCTAGTGCTGGCACAGTCACAGTAGGCATTCATAAAATGACAAATTTTATATCCTGGGCTGTACTGGCAAGGTAAAATAATTTTGTGTCTTATCCAGGAAACCCAGTAGCCCTGACCCGGTTGAACCTCTGCACCCCCCCACCCCCTGTCCTTCCCCTTTTTCCCCTCTTCTACCGATTCCCATAATGCAATTACCCACTAGCTCTACTAAGAAGTTGACCTTTAGTTCTTAAGATTAAAAAAAAAAGTGACCCGCTTCCAACGATCATTTTTGATTAATAATTATTAGCTGTTTATTGGTGTCTCTAAGAAAGCCATAAAAAGTGCTGAGGGCCCTTTGGCAACAGATGGGCTGGGAACCGATGAGTAAGGAAACCTGAAAACGTAATTTTTCCATCCAAAGAGATCACATTTAACCCTTTCCGCAGACTGCTAAGCAACAGTTCCCCCGAAAACTCGGGTGGGGAACTTAAGGCCTCTAAGCTTAAAAAAAACATATAATTTTTTCCCCCCTATTTTAATTTAAGCATTGATTTACAGTAACACCAGCTCTTCTTAGGATTGTTTGGCTGGTGATGGGGAAAACTGGAGCGCAGAAGTACGCCTGGACAATGTCACAGTGCATGGCAGTGACTATTCCTGAGTGTGTTATTCTGCAGGCAGCTGCAGCGGGAGCTCAGCCCTACTTCTACACTCGCTGCAGGCAAAGGTTATACACACAGGGTGCTCGTTATAGACAATTAGTGACATTAACCATGTCATCGCAACAATCCTGGCAGTGTCATCACTCGACTCCACCGAATCACAGGGCTGGCATCTCGGTGAAGTCTTTTCAATACGTCACTTGAGCGATATTTGGAGGAACAGCAGGACGAGGGAAAGTAAAGGAGTGTCAATAGTAATGAGTTAGACAGCAGCAATGACATTGATTGTAAGCCATACAGAAGAGTAACACGTTCCCATCCCTCCGGCAGGCGCTCACCTATGTATTATGCAGAAAATCCAAGTGCTGTCGCTATAGTTAATTATCTGAATCCACATCAAGGCGCTTGAAACCTCACCCCTGCTCTGCGACCACCCCTGGCCCATGGCGGAGTTGTCTGCAGGAAGACTTCCCACGTGTGTCGTCGTCGTCCCCCCCCCCCCGAAAATGAAAACTGGAAAGAGGAGCGCAGTGTACAATCATCTAAAATCAGCCTGTTTATTTTAAAGAGGAGCCCTAGAAAATAACAATACTGCATGCCAAGTACTAAGAGCCTGTCACTCACAAGAACAGGGCCGCATGCGATTCTGCCCGTCTCCCATGTGTGATCGCTGGTCAGTGCAGAGCAAATCAGATCTATCATGTTCTGCAGGCTGGCCGGCCAGAGGGGAACATTTACTAAGCAGTGATAAATGCGGAGAAGTGAGCCAGTGGAGAAGTTGCCCCACCAACCAATCAGCAGCTCTGTATAATTTTATAGTATGCAAATTATAGATGTTACTTCAGTGCTGATTGGTTGCCATGAGCAACTTCTCCACTGGCTCACTTCTCCGCTCTTATCACTGCTTAGTAAATGTCCCCCAGAGTCCCCGTTACCGGTCCTCTTTCATAAGCATGGGCAACTGCACTCTACAATTTCATGTTATGCTCTGGATTCTCAGCACCTGTTCTTCCGTTTATACTGCACTGCAATTGTGTAAGGGCTACATCGCGGTTCCATGTCGGGGTGAGCAAAATAGGCCCTGTCCTGTGGAAGGGTAGAATCTGACCACAACATATGCATTTTAAAATAAATAAATGCATACGTTATAATAGCATAATTTGCACCGAATCACATGTAAAATCCCATATACTCTTGTACAGTGTAGTTTGCAAACTACAGAAGGGTCACTTTCATGCACACTAACATTGTGCTGTACCGTTATCATTTAGTAACATTTGGCATGAAAAAAAGGAGGACTGTCCACGGTTTCATTGTGAATCCTACACTTGCTCAAGTTGTAGTGTAGCAGATAATACACAAGTATGAGCGTCTGTAAATAAGTATCTGCTAAAACAATGAGCAATGGAGTCCAGATGTCACCACGTCAGCGTCCGAAATAAACGCCGCCACTACTGAAAGAAATGATTTACAGAGAGACGTCACTTCACTTCTGTGACCTGTACAATATGATCAAAGATGTCCGAGGTAAGCTCTAATATCCATAGGATCGCTGCAGGGAGTGAAATATCCCATACGAGACTATCAAAGGAGCAATATATTATTTTTGTACATTGTCTACTTTACGAAACATCAATTTCACCGCAAGCAAAAGGCCTGCACTAGAGCTCAGCCTGCGTGTCCATATAACCTGGTACACACGTGGTTAATTTTGAATCATGATTAAACGTATGGAACCGCAACGATGAGGTAAAATGCTGGAACCGCACTGATCACAAAGCACTACAGACAAATTAAAACCACATTTTCTGAGTGATGCTGAATATTGCAAATGTGTGGCTGGCTCCGGGAAGCAGGAGATGTGTGTAAGAGAGGGACGTAAAAGCCAGCTTATCGAGCGTGTCCACGGAGGGCGATATATGACGCCACAGCCTGCAAAACACATACATCATGCGAACACACAATTCTCTTCCTGGCAGCCATTCCCCAACTTTCATGTTCCGATGAACTGTCAGCCACTTGTACATCGGGGAGCTCATAATTCTGTATCTTAAATTGCAATCAGCAAAGGCCAAAGGGAAAAATGTCCACAAACAAAACAAGTGTTTGAAGAATGTTTTACAAATATTGGACCTTTTAAAACAAATTTCCCTAAATGAGAGCTTTTATAAACACAATGAAGCTATGAAATTGTGTGTAACTTGGCACTGGTCACGTTTCCTGATAATAAAACAGCAATTTGCAGTTAGAACAGCACTTTGTCTTGGCTATTATTACTACTTGTAAATGCACAAGAGATACATAACAAGCAGACAACTATTGTAAAAAAATTTAGTAGCTTAATCATTAGTTACCACAATTGGCGGTGTATGTGACACTGGCCGGGTCAAATCTAGGGCAGACAACTTATCAGTGCACGTCTGACATTAGGACGCACTATGGAGCGGATTCAGAGATGGAAGCGGTTAGCAAAGCCGCTGCATGATTGTATGCAGCAGCTGTGCTAACATATGTAAAAGCAGAAGGAGGCGTCTGTAGCTGGGAGACGCCCACTGTCGGCTTTTGTGATCTGCTGCTGCATCCTAAAGACGCAGCATGGGATCATCTGCATGGACATCGGTCATCTGAGAAACCCTCAGGTTATTCGGGGAAGACTGGGAAAGGCCATCCAGCTGTTGTGCAGCTACACATCCCAGCAAGCCCTAGAGGCAAAACAGTGGCAAGGCATGCTGGTATGTGCAGCTGGAATACCCCCGCTGTACAGGGAAAAAGAACTGGACTGGACTGGACTGGACTGGACTGGACAAGCACGTCACCTTACATAGACCCTCATTCCGAGTTGATCGCTCGCTAGCTGCTTTTAGCAGCAGTGCAAACGCTAATCCGCCGCCCTCTGGGTGTGTATCTTAGCTTAGCAGAAATGCAAACGAAATAATTGCTCGAAAATCTTTTCCTGCAGTTTCTGATTCGCTCCAGACCTACTCCTAGATTGCGATCACTGCAGTCTGTTTAGTTCCTGGTTTGACGTCACAAACACGCCCTGCGTTCGCCCAGCCACTCCTGCGTTTTAGCCTGACACGCCTGCTTTTTTTAGCACACTCCCGGAAAACAATCAGTTACCACCCAGAAACGCCCACTTCCTGTCAATCACTCACCGATCAGCAGAGCGACTGAAAAGCGTCGCTCAGCCCTGTGTAAAATTGCTTAGTTTTGTGTGAAATTACTTGGCGCGTGCGCCCTGCGGCCCATACGCATGCACAGAACAGCCGATTTTTAGCCTGATCGCTATGCTGCGAAAAACGGCAGCGAGCGATCAACTCGGAATGACCACCATAGACACAGCAATTATTGTTAAGCTCAAACTAATACAAAATTAGGATAAACGACTTAAAAAAAATAGCAAACAGCACCATCTCCTCTAGGTGAGATGATTGTGCAAAGTTTCATTGGTCTCACGGACTTTGTGGAACTTAGCACTGAATATTTATACTTAAACACAAGGCAGGCGAGATACCAGATGGCTGCATTTTGGCTTTTTAACGTTGTGTTAAAACAATGCTGGAATGTGAAAGCACAAAGGGACTGAATCCGCACCAAGAACAATTCCCGTATAATCTGGTACATGGGTTTAACCCCTACGCTGCAGGTACAGATATGCAACTGTAAATACGATCAGTAAGTGATCTGACACCGACTGGAAGCCCATTTAGTTACAATAGCTGCGGTTACTCTACTTTGCTCATTATCCCTCAGATCTGACTGGTGTAACAATACATACCATACGCTCCTGCAGCACTATGGAAGCATGCAATGAGATATTAAACACTGCAGCGTAAATGCTTATACAAGCAATATGAAAATCCTGTGAAGTCATGTCTGTCCAACCAGGGACTTCACCATAAGGAACAATACTGTATTTTCTTCAGCAATCCTCTCTCCTCTCAGGTATCAGATTATTCATGACCTCATTTCACCCATCCCCTCACGCAACCTACATACTTTATACAACATTACATACTGCACAAAGACACTGGGCCGCATTCAACCCTTAGCAAATTCTATCCAAGCTCCTCCATCTGCCGATGTTTAAAGTCTTTTCTTCCTCAAACACGTACCGGTCTTCTGAGAAATGATTCAGATCAGATTTACTTTATTTTTTTTATTTATTAAATTTTTTTTAAAAAATTCGGACTCATTTTTGCTGATTAATCGCATTTTGCAGTCTGACGGATGACAAGCGGAAAGTTGAGAGGCACTGAAATCGCCGTATTACTCAGAAGTGGGCATTCTGAAGCCAAGAAACATTTACTGTTATTGTTAAATATAAAAAAAAAATTCTACAGCGTAAGCAAATAAAAAAAAACAAATACAAAATATTCTTGATGAGGTTAATTAAACGCAGCTGCCGTTTGCATGGATACTTCTGTGGAATGGGGAGTCATATATTCTTTAGGACAAGGGACTGGCCAGTGAAGCATACTGGGACTTGCAGTTCTACTGAAGGCACAGAGACATAAGTAGTTTTGCCATGAACTAAAATGTCTATTACTGTGCATCAGAAGGTCAATAAAATTGTAAAATGCCGCAAAATAATTTGACAAAAGAATCTAAGTATTTTGTGCATGGGAGAGACCATGGGTGGATAAAGTGATCCAAGATACTGTCATTTATATGCATTTTTTTGTAAGTTTTATAATTAATCTATCTGGCCGCTACAGCATTACTCACATGCCGCCTGATAACAGTACCAGATACCAGCTCTCATTTATAGTAACTGCGTTGGCAGAATGTCAGCATGTTAACTTAGGAAATTACTAGTCCCCATCATAGCATGATCAAAACAAATTCCACGGGGTAAGGAAAGTGCAGGAGAAAAATGGGATTCATGGAACGGCTTCAGCACTATGGATATAAAGTCAATAGACAAACAGCAACAATCCTCAGTCCACCATAAAACCACACAACTATAGACGCTGCCACCGCCGCTGCATAAACACATGATGGCATAGCGGAGCTGCAGGATCACCAGACTCTTTTCAAGAGAATCTGAAGCTAATGTCACACCATAATAACACTAATTACCTAATTACTTTCATGGCACATAAACATATGAGGCAAAGACTCTGCATACTTTTTTTTTATTTTATTTTTACTTCGTCTCCTCCATTTAACCCTTCTGAAGATCGGGGGATCATACACTATAATGAAATAACTGTAAAGTGCTATTACTTCGCTTATTTACAAACTCAATTTTCTCAAGTAAAGCTACAAAATAAAATTGATTACAATGGCTAACACATAAGGAATGACAATAGTTACATTTGTTTATTATTATTATTTTTTAATTCACGCAGAACAGTGGTCAAGTTATTGGATTTACGGCGCAGACTCTCATCAGTATGGTAATCCAACATCTAAATGGCCAAGATCAGCAACTTAATCCTAAAACCTGGGTTTCTTGCACATGAACGCGCATCAACCCAGGTCCGGCTTATGGCCCTCATTCCAAGTTGTTCGCTCGCTAGCTGCTTTTAGCAGCCGTGCAAATGCTAAGCCGCCGCCCTCTGGGAGGGTATTTTAGCTTAGCAGAAGTGAGAACGAAAGGATCGCAGCGCGGCAACAAAAAAAGATTGTGCAGTTTCTGAGCAGCTCCAGACCTACTCAGCGCTTGCGATCACTTCAGACTATTTAGTTCCTGTTTTGACGTCACGAACACGCCCTGCGTTCGGCCAGCCACACCTGCGTTTCCTCTGGCACGCCTGCGTTTGTATCTGACACGCCTGCGTTTTTACACACACTCCCCGAAAACGGTCAGTTACCTCCCAGAAACACCCACTTCCTGTCAATCACTCTGTGGCCAGCAGTGCGACTGAAAAGCTGCGCTAGACCTTGTGTGAAACTACTTAGGCTGTTGTGAAAGTACATCGCGCATGCGCCCCCTACGCATGCGCAGAAGTGCCGCTTTTTTGCCAAAACGCTGCGCTGCGCAGCAAAAACAGCTAGCGAACAACTCGGAATGACCACCTATATCTGAAAGGGTCTACCGGGGTTGACTGTCCCGAGTCCATAACTCTGCTCACTATCAGAGTTTTTCTTGATTCTTGCAACCCGGGGAGACGACCCGGCTTAGGTCTGAAAGGTGTAACCAGGGTCTTGAAGACCCAAGTCATGTCTAAAAGAAATTGATTGGCCAGGGACAGTAGCGCTTGGAGGTGACATAGGGGGTCATTCCGAGTTGATCGCTCGCTGCCAAATTTCGCAGCGCAGCGATCTGGTAAAAAAAAAGGCAAAACTGCGCATGCGCACGCGCGTCGTACGGGCACAAAGAGCATCGCTGCTGTGCACTGAATCTAGCAAAGATTCCATTCACACAGCCGATCGCAAGGAGATTGACAGGAAGAGGGCGTTTAGTCAAAATCGCAAGAAAAAATCTTACCGTGTGTACACACTATTAGTGTTAGTGTGTGTGTGTGTGTGTGTGTGTGTGTGTGTGTGTGTGTGTGTGTGTGTATTACAACCCATAGAAACCATATAAAAGTCAACCTACCTTTTATTACTACACCAAAAGTTCTTATATAAAGCTGATCATGATTCTATTGTGATGAACAAAGCATCTATGTTTTTGTGGCAACCTAGGGGGTCATTCCGACCTGTTCGCACGCTGCCATTTTTCGCAGCGCAGCGATCAGGTCACTACTGCGCATGCACCGCAATGCGCAGGCGCGTTGTACAGGTACAAAGAGGATCTGTGCTGGGCGATGGATTTAACGAAGAATCCATTTGCACAGCTGATCGCAAGGAGATTGACAGGAAGAGGGCGTTTAGGGGTGTCAACTGACCGTTTTCTGGGAGTGGTTGGAAAAATGCAGGCGTGTCCAAGCTTTTGCAGGGCGGGTGTCTGACGTCAATTCCAGGACCAAAAAGACTGAAGTGACCGCAGCGGCTGAGTAAGTCCAGAGCTACTCAGAAACTGCAGGAAACTTTTTTGTACCGCTCGGCTGCAAAAGCGTTTGCACACTTGCAAAGCAAAAATACACTCCCCCATAGACGGTGACTATCTGATCGCTGCGCTGCAAAAAATAGCTACCGAGCTATCAACTCGGAATGACCCCCATTATTAGCTGGAAATATGTTTCTTCAGACCCTATTACGCTTTGTTGAGTAGAAACATAAATCTGCATTATAAAGTCTTTTACGCATCTATCACTCAAGCAAATTGACTTGAAACAGGAAGCGCTTGGAGCAGAAAAATGAAACGAAAAAAAAAAAAACACTGTCACGGTAACAGGTAAGTCTGCAAAACAGGGACTTTATTAAAATAAAACATATTAAACCCTTTCCTGTGTTTGGGAGAAAAATATTATACCCAATTTTGCTAATGATCCAGTTAATCCAGTTTAACGTGAAAATAGTCCTGTAAAACTCACAGGCGGAACAAGCTCTGGCCCTTTCTGACCTCTACTGGAACAAAACCCTGCCGTGCTAAAATCCATTCCCCAAATAGTAACCATAGTTCCGATACCAAACGAGGAAATCACAAGAGCTTCGAGGAAAATGCCGGAGATATCAGGGAATCACGTTTTTTGCTGCTGTGAGAGGATTTAGTGTTCACGTGAAATGACCTAAAATGCCCTTTAGATCTCTTCAGCAGCGAGAGAAAGAATGCCTTGTGGCCATCCAGCCCCGGATAACACACTGCAATACTATTCCTGTGTTTATTCAGGGGTTTTATCTTCTACTAAAGAGGCAATAAACACATGAGGAAAACGTACTGGGATGCTGCGCACCTTTCCATCAATGCAGAGAGTTATCTATAGGGGTCATTCAGAGTTGTTCGCTCGCTAGCTGCTTTTAGCAGCATTGCACACGCTAAGCCGCCGCCCTCTGTGAGTGTATCTTAGCTTAGCAGAATAGCGAACGAAAGATTAACAGAATTGCGAATAGAAAATTCTTAGCAGTTTCTGAGTAGCTCCAGACCTACTCACAGATTGCGATCAGCTCAGGCCGTTTCGTTCCTGGTTTGACGTCACAAACACGCCCTGCGTTCGGCCAGCCACTCCCCCGTTTCTCAAGACACTCCCGCGTTTATCCCTGACACGCCTGCGTTTTTCCGCACACTCCCAGAAAACGGCCAGTTTCCGCCCAGAAACACCCACTTCCTGTCAATCACACTCCGATCACTTCAACGATGAAAAATCTTCGTTCGGACGTGAGTAAATCTACTAAGATTTGTGTTAAAATATTTAGCGCATGCTCATGCGCATTTTAGCCTTAATCGCTCAGTTGCGAAAATCGGCAACGAGCGAACAACTCGGAATGACCCCCTATGAGAGAGTTTCTCCATCAGGAATCAAGATGCTTTACAAGATTAGATTTTCATAAAATACAAAAACGTAATGTAACACAAAATGTGTAATGTGATAAATTCCACAACCATCCTGCACATGAAGGATCTATGCGAGTAAGCAATTTTAGGCACACACCATAGGATTACACTGGGGGGGGGGGGGTTAAGGGATAAAAATACTAGACGAGATCAGTGTAAACACATACATAAACACAATGCATACATTCTCTGTTGCCATGATAGGTGGAAACATAAGGCCTCCAATTATGCTATAAATATTTATTCTGCAGCCAATGCTTTATGTAAAACATACTGTAATCTTTCCCCTTATGCTCAGTTCTGCATAGCAGCAAATGCACCATAGTGCCCCAGCAAGCACTGCATACAGGGGTTAGGGATGTAGTTCTGTGACCAACAGGGACTATTCCCACTCGTTTTGTCCACGACACCCATAGAGTGGGAATAGAACCTGAGGAGAGCGCAGCGAGCCCCTGAGCCCGATGCATGGAGAGCGCAGTGAGCACACAAGGGACTTAGTTGCATCAACCCCTTCCCCCCCCCAAAAAAAACCAAAAAACTGGTAACATGATGATCATTATATTATATATCCACTACATAAGACTTATTAGACCATTAGAAAACAATGCAATCAGTCAGGAAGGACGGACGGACGGAAGGTGGAGAAAGAGAAAGAGAAAGAAAGAGAAAAAGAAAGAGAGAAAGAAAGAGAGAAAGAAAGAGAGAAAGAAAGAGAGAAAGAAAGAAAGAAAGAAAGAAAGAAAGAAAGAAAGAAAGAAAGAAAGAGAGAGAGAAAGAAAGAAAGAAAGAAAGAAAGAAAGAAAGAAAGAAAGAAAGAGGCATCAATGTACCTTTAACTTTCTAGTAATTGCATATTTGATGTGTCTACACATGTTGTGCTCCTGCCAACACAATCTCCTATGCATAACATGATGTTTTCTTAATATAAACGGACAAAGATTGCACGGAGCCTTATCTCTGTGACTCACTGCAAACGTTCCTCACAATCCGTCCACACCCACTAATGGGAGATAATCTCAGGTCTTGGAATCCGCAAACTGGCAGAGAAAGGGGTGAGGAATGCTCATAAATGAGATGGGAAACTTTTTATGGGACACCCAAAAAAGGTCACAAGGATAGAGATGGTGCACACAGAAAATGCAAGTGCTGGCTAAGAGGTTAGTTGTCATCATCGAACACTCGTCATGGCCACTCAATCATCCTAAGCCACCCCCTCCTCCCGGTATAATAATAAAATCCTGCAGCATTATAAAACAATTTAGAGCAAAAGTTCACATGTGGCAGAAGGTAATAAAGGGAAATTACCCAGCCTTGATGTCTAATGATATAGAACGTATCCCACTCTTAAAGTCAATTTAAATGATTGTTGCCATGAATGTCCTTAACATGGCAATGCAGCCTGGAAAGTGAGGCATATGTGTGGCCCTTAAAGGACACTGGGGGTCATTCCGAGTTGATCGTAGCTGTGCTAAATTTAGCACAGCTACGATCATTCACACTGACATGCGGGGGTATGCCCAGCACAGGGCTAGTCCGCCCGCATGTCAGTGCCGCCCCCCCCCCCCCCCACAGAAGTGCAAAGGCATCGCACAGCGGCGATGCCTTTGCACTTCAAGAGTAGCTCCAGGCCAGCGCAGCTTCAGCGTGCTGGCCGGGAGCTACTCGTTGCTCCCCAGCGCGCAGCGGCTGCATGTGACGTAGCGCAGCCGCTGCGGCACGCCCCCCGTTCGGTCCGGCCACACCTGCATTGGCCGGACGACTCCCACAAGGCGGTGGCCAAACGCCGCCGTTCCGCCCCCTCCCGCCCAGCGATTGCCTCTGCCTGTCAATCAGGCAGAGGCGATCGTAGCCCTGCTACGGCCTTCTGGCATGCGACGGCGCACTAAGGCGCCGGCGCATGCGCAGTAGGGACCCGTTCGCTCGACTGCGACAAAAAGCAGCGAGCAAACGGGTCAGAATGACCCCCAATAATCTTAAAATGAAAGCCATCAGATATTAGTTACAAGTAATCACAACTATATACAAAGATGAGCAAGTGTGTAAATCATCCTCTCTGCCACTAACCCCACTGAAAACCACCAGGTGTCCAAAATGTATGAAAACTGTTGTCAGAATTTAATATTACATATCGCCATATACTAAATTTACAAATATACTTAAATTGTTGGGGGGAGGAGAAACTTGAGGGTGACAAACTAATTAAAGTGCTCCACACTTTGGGACTCGTTTACATCAGGATCCTATTCTGTGAACTGACCATAGACGTAAAACTTTGGCTACAAAACTACTCCAAAACGTGCAACTGAAAATGCTATAGAAGTAATTAAACTTTGGTCCGAATTCAGTAGGTGTGGCCGGAGACCCTTCCTCAGCCACATGGGTAATGGCAGCCGCTGCACGTAAGTGGACAAATTAGCGCTGGGCGCCATGTACTGTAAATGCATGTTTAATACTGTGTTTTCACCATGTTATATTTAATGCTCTAAGCACAGTTGTAGGATTGCACATTTACAATGCATGCAAATGCCAGCACTTAGAAGGAATGTGTAAGCTGTTTTGGTTTTAAAATGCATTGACATTTGAGGACAAATTGCCTTGGAACCTTCTCACCAAGGAATTGCGATGTTGAGGACCCTGGCACCTGAAAAGGGGTCTGTGGACAAGCCATTTCTTTGAGATTGAGATGTGTCTCTGTGCAACCATTATAGACACATGCAGGAGAAAGAATTTGCTGTATTCTCGGAATCTCCAATTGTGTGATAAGCCAAAACTGGTTTTGCATGAAGATGTGAAAGACAGGAGAGGATGCAGATTTATGCTTAGACAACAAGAACTTTGTCTATGGGTGAGAGGATGAATGCAATTGAAATTTAAGTTATATTTACATTTGTGAAAGAGACAGGAACATGTTAATCAGATTGCGTCTAGGAAAGCACACTGGTTTGGTTCATATGTGAAAAGGAGCAGACTATTGCTTTAACTAATTCTTAATTCTTTTGAAATGTAACTTGTATTTATTTAGATTTTTGTGAGATAACCTGGTTGGTAGGAGAAGACAGGGAGGGCTTACTCCCTGTGGTACTGTGTATAGAATTGAGATAAAAAGAGGGGACCTGCTTGCCTCAGAGGTATTATACCATCTTCTTTCTGCTGTCAACATCTTGCTGTATTGCTGTCCCCCTAGCAGTCTCTTTTTTGAGACTTTTGAGCGAATAAACATCTTTTGCCTCAAGACAACGGCTTTATCTTGTGACCAACAGGGGTATGCCAAACATAGCCACGTTCTCTGGTTGTCCAGGGTAACCCTATTGTCTCCAAGCTCCGCCTCCTGCCAGCTACCGTGCACAGGCGGTTACTGACGGGAATCCCCTAATTGGCCAGGTCCCATGTGACCTAACCCCGTTCTGTGACCGCGGGATGCAAGTCAGCGAGGGCTCGGAAGCGTCCGGTCACAGTAGGGGTCGCTTATGCAATCGTTACTGCAGTTTCCCGATGTTCTGTGCATGTGCAGAATGGGTCCTTGGATCGCATCACAGGGATGCGAACACCTCTGCCTGACTTATAGGCAGAGGCTTTCGCGGGAAGGAAGAGGGGCGGCTGGCATTGGGGAAAACAGGGGAGTGTCACCATAATTTTCCAAAATTGGTGAGGCCAAGGATTGCGAGGACCCGCAAGCTGCACTGTGACGGCAAGCCTGGGTAAGTTCTGGTTTACTCAGCATGCCGTCGCAGATGAACATCGCGACCAATGGTTGCGATGTTCATCACAGATGCGATCGCATGGCAAATGCAGGAAGGAGGTGGTATGCACCACCTTCCTCTATTTGCATTGCAAATGGTTGCATTTGCAAAGCTTTCTGAATTCGGCCCTTTGAGTTTAAGCAAACACCCTGCAGTGTGGGGTCTCGCTATCATAGAAGGCCTAATTCCATTAGAGCAGTGATTTTCAACCTTTATTTACTCGCGGCACACCGAACAATATTTTAAAATTGCCAAGGCACACCGTAAGTTCCCCACAGTAAAAAAAAAAATCCACACATACATTGGCCTACACAGAAAAAACAATCACATTGCTCCCCACATAAATCCTGTTGCTCAATACATAAATCCTATTGTTCCCCACATAAATCAATTACATTGCTCCCCACATAAATCATGTTGCTCACACATAAATCAATCAATCAATCAATCAATCACATTTCTCCCCACATAAGACCTATTGCTCCCTACATGAATTATTCACATTGTTCCCCCCATAATTCCTTATTTTTCCCACATAAATCCTATTGTTCCCCACAGGAGAAATAAAATAACAAATATTAGCCCCTACCGGTCAGCTGTCTTCCTTCCTGTCCCTCAGTGACGGGAGTAGTTCATAGCGGAGTGCTGCAAATACTGAGCGGCCGGCGGTCAGGCAGGTGTGGATGTGGGTGGGCAAGGAAAGCTGTGTATGCATGCAGGAACTGGAAGATGTGTATGCAGGCGGGTGGGCTAGCTGGGTGGTGAGACGCAGCGGCCGTGACCTATGATATCACACCGCTGTGTCTTCAAGGCATAGGTCACGGCCGGAGCACGACTGATCCTCTAAGAAGAGCCCAGGCCAACAGTTCACTCTGAAGGTGCAGGAAGCTGCTCTGGCTCCGCGGCACACCTTGCAACTGGTCGCGGCACACTAGTGTGCCACGGCACACTGGTTGAAAAAGCCTGCATTAGAGAATTCATGTTTCTATTTCATTATTCTCAGGCGTACACATACCTTCCTGTTAGACATCATCTATCGTACGTTTTCTTATACCCAGGATCGGGTAGCTGCAATTTGCATGCTTGCTAATGGTGCCCCTTATGGTAAACTAGTTACCAGCTCGTCAAAATGACAGAGGTCCTCCTCCAGCCTGTAATTTACATGTCGTTCCCATTACTGTGCAGGCGCAGTACACAAACACAGATGTTAGCGCTCCAGAGTTGGATCCGTACGAGGCCCTTGTGTGTGTTAGTCAGGAGAGTCCACAATGAGGTATAAGAAGCATAAAATCTAAATGTATTAATTATCCAAAAGAAATAAAGAGCAATGTATGAAAGTTTAACAAGTCATGTTAAAATCATTAACTGCTCTATTTAAGGGCAATGACATAATAGTAATTGCAAATATAATACAATAAAAAATATAAGTCACATAGAATTCCATGAGCATGCTAAGGCCAGCACTTATATGATGCATGATAGAATTTCTTTTTATTGCAATATAAGTGGAATTACACTGTGATGGCGGACAGATCACTTATTGATCTGAATTTGTGTCGCCTCCATCTTTACACATTGCGTTTATATGTTGTGGATACTTTTTATTTATTTATTTATTTCTTCTGTATTGAGTCCTGTTAGGGGACTTGTTTAGGCACATACTTTATTAAACATAGGTGCGTACAACTAGGTGATATGCTCCATGAGCGACATTGACTAGAGTGCCCCCGCCCGGCCAGTCCGGCGTGGGTATACATCACACAGTGACATCATGCTACGGCCGACACAGAAGGTCGTTAAAGACCCGCAAGACTGCACATCGGCCGCCATCAGCAGCATACACACTGGGCAATATAGTAAACAATATCACTCAGGAGGATGAAAACGAGCGATATCGTTTACTATATTGCCTAGTGTGTACAGGCCTTAAGTAACAAATGATTTTGCTGTCGGAGCAACTCAAAAAATATTTATGAATTATGAATCCCAGTAATTCAAAACCAAAATCCACAACATAAGAAAATAATGCTGAAAAGCATACACGATGCTGGGGAAAACGAATACTGCAGGCAAGCAACAACAAAAAAATAAAAAATAGGATTTTAAATACCTACCGGTCATTTTTTTTCTCGAAGTCCATAAGGGATATTGGGGACAGATTAAGTACGATGGGGTATAGACGTGTCCAAAGGAGCCAGTGCACTTTCAATTTCTTCAACTGGGTGTGCTGGCTCCTCCCCTCTATGCCCCCTCCCACAGGCAGTCATAGGTAAAACAGTGCCCGAAGGAGAAAGGACATACTTGAGAGAAGTGTGGTGAGATTTACACAACAGCACACCATAACATAACCTGGCCAGCAACAGCTGGCAACAGAAAACAGCAACAACTGAACACATAACAGATAACCTGCAGAAAGTCACCGCACAGAGGCGGGCGCCCAATATCTCTTATGGACTACAAGAAAAGGATTTACCGGTAGGTATTTAAAATCCTATTTTCTCTAGCATCCATAAGGGATATTGGGGACAGATTTAGTACGATGGGGAGGTACCAAAGCTTCCAGAACGGGCGGGAACGTGCGGAGACTGCTGCAGCACCGCCTGACCAAACTGGGTATCCTCTTTGGCCAGGTTATCAAATATGTAGAACTTCACAAAAGTGTTCTTCCCCGACCAGGTAGCCGTTCTGCATAGTTGCAAGGCCGAGACTCCACGGGCAGCCACCCTGGAAGAGCCGACTGACCTTGTAGAGTGGGCCTTCAGAGACTGAGGAACAGGTAAGGCTGCCAACACATAGGCCTGTTGGATAGTAAGCTTAATTCAACGAGCAATGGTCTGCTTCGAAGCAGGACAACCCTTTCTCTGCGCATCATAAAGCACGAGTAAGGAATCCGTCTTTCTGACCACAGCAGTGTGCCTAACATAGATCTTCAACGCATGCACAACATCCAAAGACTCCGGAGGAGCCAAAGCGTCAGAACACGATGGAACCACAATAGGTTGATTCAGGTGGAATGCGGAGACAACCTTTGGCAGGAACTGCTGTCTAGTACAGAGCTCCGCTCTGTCCTCGTAAAAGACCAAGTAGGGACTTTTACACGATAAGGGCCCCTAATCTGAGACGCGTCTAGCAGTAGCCAGGGCCAATAACATCACTGTCTTCCATGTGAGGTACTTGTCTTCTACCGTTATCAGAGGCTCAAACCAGGAGGACTGTAGAAATTTCAACACTACATCCAAAGCCCAGGGTGCCGTAGGGGGCAAAAAGGGAGGTTGTATGTGGAGTACCCCTTGTAAGAAGGTCTGAACTTCTGACACCACAGCCAATTTCTTCTGAAAGAAAATTGAGAGAGCTGAAATCTGGACCTTAACGGAACCCAGACGTAAGCCCTTAACGACACCAGCATGTAGGAAACGTCCCAAGTGAAACTCTGCAGGTGGATACGTGCATTCCTTGCAGCAAGAGATATATCTCCTCCAGATATGATAATAGTGTTTTGACATCACAGGTTTTCTGGCCTGCACCATAGTAGCAATTACTCTTTTGGAAAGCCCTTTATGAGCTAGGATGTTCCGCTCAACTTCCGTGCCGTCAAACGAAGCTGCTGTAAGTCCGGGTAGACGAACGGTCCTTGCTGAAGAAGATCCTTTCTTAGCGGCAGAGGCCAAGGGTCTTCTATGGACATGTCCAGAAGAGTTGCGTACCACGCCCTTTGGGGCCAATCCGGCGCAATCAGGATTGCTTGTACTCTGTGATATCTGATCTGCTGATCTGCTGATCAGATATCACAGAGTACAAGCAATCCTGATTGCGCTGGATTGGCCCCAAAGGGCGTGGTACGCAACTCTTCTGGACATGTCGATAGAAGACCCTTGGCCTCTGCCGCTAAGAAAGGATCTTCTTCAGCAAGGACCGTTCGTCTACCCGGACTTACAGCAGCTTCGTTTGACGGCATGGAAGTTGAGCGGAACATCCTAGCTCATAAAGGGCTTTCCAAAAGAGTCATTGCTACCCTTGGGATCAACTGAATCGGAGGAAATAGGTAGACCAGCCGGAAAGGGCAAGGCGACATCAGCGCATCCACTGCACTCGCCTGAGGGTCTCTGGTGCGCGAGCAGTAGCAGTGAAGCTTCTTGTTGAGGCGAGACGCCATCATGTCGATCTGCGGGTATCCCCACCTGTCGACAATCTGTTGAAACACCTGAGGATGTAATCCCCACTCCCCCTGGTGGAGGTCGTGGTGACTCAGGAAGTCCATTTCCCAGTTGTCCACTCCTGGAATGGAAATTGTGGACAGCGCTCTTGCATTTCTTTCCACCCAGAGAAGTATTTTTGGCACTTCTCGCATGCAGGCCCTGCTTTTTGTCCCTATCAATTAATGCATGCCACTACTGTGGCATTGTCCGACTGAACCTGGATCGCCTGATCCCTGAGTAGAGGGGAGGCCTGAATCAGACCATTGTAGATAGCCCGAAGTTCCAGAATGTTGATCGGAAGTAGGGCCTCTTGGGCAGACAACCTGCCCTGGAACTGTGCCCCCTGGATGACAGCTCCCCATCCTCTCAGGCTCGCATCCGTCATGAGGAGGATCCAATCCTGAATCCCGAAACGTCGACCTTCCAGTAGGTTGGAAGACTGTAACCACCACAGGAGTGAAATCCTGGCCTGGGGTGACAGCTGAATCATCCGGTGCATCTGAAGATGTGAACCGGACCACTTGTTCAGGATGTCCAATTGGAAGGGTCTGGCATGGAACTTTCCGAACTGTATCGCCTTGTACGAGGCCACCATTTTTCCCAACAAATTTATGCAAAGATGAATGAAAACTCGAGCAGGTCGGAGAATCATGCGAACCATCTCTTGAAGTGTTCTCACCTTGTCCTCTGTGAGGAACACTCTCTGAGCTACCGTATCCAGTATCATACCCAGAAACAGGAGCCTTTGAGACGGTTCCAGTTGAGACTTCTGTAGACTGAGGATCCACCCGTGGTGAGACAGAAGTTAGATAGTGCGATCTATATGGAGCTGTAGAAGCTCCCTGGAACTTGCTTTTATCAGGAGATCGTCCAGGTAAGGTACAATGTTGACCCCTTGGACTCTGAGCTGGAACATAATTTCCGCCATCACCTTCGTGAACACCCTCGGAGCTGTGGACAGGCCGATGGGTAACGCCTGAAACTGGTAGTGATCGTTCAGTAGGGCGAACTGCAGACAGGCCTGATGAGAAGGCCAAATCGGGATATGTAGGTAGGCATCCTTGCTATCCAGGGACACAAGGAATTCCTGATGTTCCAGGCCCGCGATCACCGCTCTCAAAGATTCCATCTTGAATTTGAAAACCTTCAGGTAAGGATTCAAGGACTTCAGATTCAAAATGGGTTTCACAAACCCGTCTGGTTTTGGCACTACGAACAGACTGGAGTAGTAACCTTGTCCTTGCTGTAGTAGGGGTACTGGAACAATGACCCGGGACTGGCCCAACTTGTCGATGGCCAGTAGTACCGTAACACGCATATCTTCCAAAACTGGCAAACCTGATTTGAAAATCGTTGGGGAGGAGCACCATCGAACTCCGGCTTATAACCCTGAGACATAAGGTCCCTCACCAAGGCATCTTGGCAGGAACCGTCCCAGATGTGGCTGTTGTGACGTAACCGAGCTTCCACCACGAGATCCCCTCTGGTGGGGTGGGCACAGTCATGCCGAAGTCTTTGTGGAAGCTGAACTGGTGCTCTGCTCGGGAGAGCCAGCAATGGCTGTTTTCTTAGGCTTACCTCTAAAGCCGCTAGCTACATTGGAGGCACCCCGGTCCCTAGATCAAAATCTGGAGGACCAAAAGGACTGAGTAGATGGTCCCGGGTAGGTACACCTAGCAGGCGGAGCGTCTGAAGGGAGAAACGTGGATTTCCCAGCAGTAGCTTTGGAGATCCATTCGTCCAATTCACCTCCGAAGAGCCATTCACCTGTGAAGGGAAGAGTTTCCACATTACGTTTGGAGTCAGCGTCTGCAATCCACTGACGCAACCATATGGCTCTGCGTGCAGACACAGCCATAGCAGTGGTTCTTGCATTTATATTGCCAATCTCTTTAAGGGAGTCACAGAGGACTCTTGTCTTGTCCTGAATGTGTTTTATGAAAGTTACAGTAGTAACTAAGGTCAAATCACCTGAAAGACCCTCTTGAATCTGAGTAGCCCATGTATGAATGTCATGTGTCATGCAGCAACCAGCAATGACCGGTCTTTGAGCTACACCTGCAGCAGTGTAGATAGATTTTAGAGTTGTCTCTATTTTCCTATCCTCCGGGTCCTTTACCGTAAACGAGCCCGGAGCAGGGAGCACTGCCTATTTAGAAAGGCAAGAGACTGAGATGTCTACTGCTGTTGATTCTTCCCAGAATTTCCTGCCTTCAGGGGCAAATGGGAAGGTATTTAAAACCTTTTGCACACCTGATATTTTTTACCTGGATTTTTCCAGGCAAATTTAAATAAATCATCTAATTCTTTGGAATCAGGAAAGGTGACTGTCAGTTTGTCTTGTGGGAGGAAAAATGACTGCTGATCAGTAGCGTCCGCTAGGGGGAGCTATAACACATCCCGTATAGCCAATATGAGGGGTTCGATACCCTGTGTAGGGGTGGAATCCCCATGATCCCCATCCAGCTGTACATCATCATCAGTATCGGATAAAATTGCAGGTAAAGCACATTTTTGTGCATCTGTAGTAGACAGCGGGGGATGGGAAGCATCAGCCTTGGCAGTTAGGCTAGCCACTGCTTGTTGCAGTTCTTGTGCTTTATTGGCATTGGCAGTGAGCTGAAATGATGGACTCTCCTCCATGTTGTTATCAGCATTTTGTGATGACTGACTACACTGCTCACAGGATATGGAGCCCGATGAACTAGGGGAGAATCTGGCATTACATACACTGCATGACTTCTGTTTCACCATAATGAAAGACAGAAACAATACACATACAATACAGTCTGAATACAATACAAGCCTGCCCTAATGCATGTGAGAGGAGACACAGAAGAGAGGACATCAGCGCACCCAACGCTGTACAGCCCCAGTGAGACTGTCAGCGTTTTATGTAGTAACATATAACAGTGATACTGCTGTACAGAGAATTCCCCAGAGGAATGTAAACTGTACACTAATAGCAGCTCTCCCCCTCTACACCTGGTACCAGTGGTCCTGTGACCGTTTTGCATGAAGCTGCTGCGGCTTTCTTATGCAGAGGAATGCGCCAAAATGCTGCTGAGCCCGCTCTGATGTAGCTCCGCCCCCTGCTATGGCGCCGGAGCTACTAATAAGTTTTATACTGACAATGTCTCCACAGGCTGTGTAGCCTCACATAAATGCTTGGTACAACACCCCTCTAGCCAGTCTCACGTAGTGGCACCCGTGGGTTCCCCCCCCAGGAGGGACCCGTACGCCTCACCCATGCTTCTGCCGCACAATGAACCGGGGGGGGCCCCCCCTAGCGTGGTCCCTGGTTTGTACTCACCACGACGATCGCCTTCAGGCTCTGTGAAGGGTGTGCGGCAAGCTGCGGCTGCGACAGCTAAGGCGCAGTGCCCCGCTGAACAAACAGCCACTCAGGACGGTGGTCCTGCAGCGGAGAAGCGGCTCTGCACCTCATGAGGACAGTAACCATCTTCCCCCCTAACTCCCACGGCGCAGGTATGCTGTTGCCCAAACAGCATAACGAAATAAGTAAAAGTTTAAATGAAATTGAAGAAAAACTCTGGAGCTTGCAGAGTGTGCATCCTCTCCTGAGGGCACTTTTTTCTAAACTGCCTGTGGGAGGGGGCATAGAGGGGAGGAGCCAGCACACCCAGTTGAAGACATTTAAAGTGCACTGGCTCCTTTGGACCCGTCTATACCCCATCGTACTAAATCTGTCCCCAATATCCCTTATGGATGCTAGAGAAATACGTCCTGAACTTCAGGACAGAGCAGGTCTGGGATGGATTATTGAGTGAGTAATTTGTACCACAACAATTACCTGGCTTTAAATAATATTTTACATCAGAGGAGCGGACGCTACAGAATAACATACTTCTGAGAGTCAGACTAATATACCGAGATCAATAGAGGGAAGAGAATACAGAGCAGCAAGTTTTACTGAACACCTAGAGAAAACAAACTGCTAAATGGAGCATACATCCCCTTTAATCAATGCACTAAATGTTTTAGGATGCAAAAAAATAAATACATCTCGATTGTTCTTGTTTTGTTCAGTTTTTTTTTTTTGTATAGTTTTTTCTTTATAACAAGATTGCATGGTACTTGGAGGAGTAATTCCTTGTGGTTGGTTAATGTGCTGAAAGCATTAGGTCTTTTGCCTAGCGTAATGTAAAACCTTTGGCACATTTTAGTAAAAAATAGAGCTTATCTCTCAACTACCACTCCAGGTTTTAGTGATATCCATGTTTCAGCACAGGTCCTCAACGTTGCCTATTTCTTTGTGCTTCAATGCTGAGAAACATAGGCAGGTACTTATCCATAATGCAATACCATCAGGTAGGCGTCTGATTGGCTCCAAATTTATTCTGCAGTAGGACAATGATCCCCAAACATACAGCCAATGTCATTAAAAACTATCTTCAGTGTAAAGAAGAACAAGGAGTCTGGGAAGTGATTATATGGCCCCGACAGAGCTCTGATCCCAACATCATCATGTCTGTCTATGATTACATGAAGAGACAGGAGGATTTGAGCAAGCCTACATCCACAGAAGATCTGTGGTTAGTTATTCAAGATGTTTAGAACTACCTCCGTACAGAGTTCCTGTGTGCAAGTGTACCTAGAAGAATTGATGATGTTTTGAAGGCAAAGGGTGGTCACACCAAATATTGATTTGATTTAGAGATCCTTTCTGTTCATTCACTTTGCATTTTGTGAATTGCTAAAAATAAACTATTATTATTTTTTCCACACATGCCTATAACTTTTGCTCCATATATATATATATATATATATATATATATATATAAAAAATATAAATAAATCAATTATATATATATATATATATATATATATACATACATACATACACACACATATACATACCTACATACACACATGTAGTGTTTTATTATCACTAATCTTCTATACATAAGTTTAGACCTTATTCAACATCAGCGCAGTTTTGCTATATTAGGGCAAGTGCACACAACATGCAAATGTCCACCAGCGATGCAATCACAATTCAAATGCGACTGCATCGCTGATTTAGGGATGCCCCCCCCATGACTGCGCAGCCTGGCTGCGAAGGCAGACGCAGGGCGACCATGTTTTCAGTCACGTGGCCGCCCCGAAAACAGCCTGGACCCACCCTCGTTTTAGCCGTGCCAACACCGCGTTGCTGACCTGACAGCCCTGCGAACACCTCTGCCTTTCAATCAGGCAGAGATGTTCGCATCGATGAGATGTGATCGCATTTCCCCCCGGCCCGCGCAAATCATCCCCTGCGAGCACAGTTCGTCAGGACCCGGGGGAACGTGACTGCAGCATCTGCTGCTGAATGAGGTCCCTTGGTTGCAAGTTTGCAGTTTGCAATGACTTTTTGCTTTTACACCTGAATGGGTGACCTTCTGTATTTTTCCTCCACAGTTGAGGACTACTGAGAGGGGGTGTCAGAAACTGCTGCCGCAGAAGCCCTCATAACAATTCTCTAGATTTGGGTGCACCCCAATTCTCTGTCACCATCTATATTTAAGGCCAAACTGTTTTTATCTCTATAGAATGGCATGGGTGGATGTGGTCATGGAGAAGGAGATAAAGAACAAGAGTTTTTTTAACAATGGCAAGTTACATACTGTAGCAACTTTATCTGGAGCTATGAGAAGCCAGATCATCAATGTTTACATCTAGGTATCGCCGACAGATGGTGGGAACATTATGACTGACCCCTTTCTGTATATGGAGTATCGATTATTTTCAGGATTGCCTATATTGATCTCCTGGGTAAGGGGGAAGGGGAGCATATTTTGTATCATTTGGGATTTTTTATGATCATCATTTACACATAATTAGATTTTTGTTTTGTAAGGACCCTTCCCAATTGTATATGGTTGTTTCTTGTTCTCTTTTCATATCTTTTATTATATTTTTCCTTTTTTTTCTATCCACATTATTATATTTAAAGCATATTGTTACCCTGGATACTATTTACTACAAGGCCTATTGTACAGTAATCATTTAACCTTTTGTTTGAAATGCTGTATTATTTATGAATTGGCATGCCCCATTTTATTGACTCTGACTATAACACATTGGGGTATATTTACTAAGGTCCCGATTTTGACCGAGATGCCGTTTTTTCTTCAAAGTGTCATTTCGGTAATTTACTAAGCAAAAATCTCGGCAGTGATGAGGAGGGCATTCGTAATATTTTGGAAGTCCTAGGAAAAAATCACGAATCAATACACCATCGGTCAAATACGCCTGCAATTTGGTAGAAATCGGTAATTTACTAAAAAGTGCAAATCACAAACACTGCCGACAATAGCCAAACACTGCCGTGCTGAAATACAATTCGTGAAAAAGTGCTAAAAAAAAACAGACCTGCTTTTTTATCCCGTGTTTGGATAGGCATGCACGGATCCATGAGATCCGTGCATGTTTATCAGTGGGAAGGGGATGGGAAAGTGTTATTTTCGTAAAAAAAAATTGCGTGGGGTCCCCCCTCCTAAGCAAAACCAGCCTCGGGCTCTTTGAGCCGGCCCTGGTTGCAAAAATATGGGGGGGGAAATGATAGAGGTTCCCCCATATTTAAACAACCAGCACCGGGCTCTGCGCCTGGTCCTGGTCCCAAAAATACGGGGGACAAAAAGCGTAGGGGTCCCCCGTATTTCTGAAACCAGCACCGGGCTCCACTAGCCAGATACATAATGCCACAGCCGGGGGACACTTTTATATAGGTCCCGGCGGCCCTGGCATTACATAACCAACTAGTTACCCCTGGCCGGGGTACCCTGGAGGAGTGGGGACCCCTTCAATCAAGGGGTCCCCCCCCTCCAGCCACCCAAGGACCAGGGGTGAAGCCCGAGGCTGTCCCCCCCATCCAAGGGCTGCGGATGGGAGGCTGATAGCCGTTTTGTAAAAAAATGAATATTGTTTTTAGTAGCAGTACTACAAGTCCCAGCAAGCCTCCCCCGCAAGCTGGTACTTGGAGAACCACAAGTACCAGCATGCGGAGGAAAACCGGGCCCGCTGGTACCTGTAGTACTACTACTAAAAAAATACCCCAATAAAAAACGTAAGACACACACCTTGAAAGTATAACTTTAATGCATACATCCACACCTCCATATACACATACTTACCTTATGTTCACACGAGGGTCGGTCCTCTTCTCCATGTAGAATCCATGGTGTACCTGTTGAAAAAATTATACTCACAAAATCCAGTGTAGAAGGCTCTTCTTGTAATCCATTTGTAATCCAGGTACTTGTCAAAATAAAAAAACGGACACCCGACCTCGCACTGAAAGGGGCCCCATGTTTTCACATGGGACCCCTTTCCCCAAATGCCAGAAACCCCCTCTGACTTATGTCTAAGAGGGTTTCTTCAGCCAATCAGGGAGCGCCACATTGTGGCACCCTCCTGATTGGCTGTGTGCTCCTGTACTGTATGACAGGCGGCACCCGGCAGTGTTACAATGTAGCGCCTATGCGCTCCATTATAACCAATGGTGGGAACTTTGTGGTCAGCGGTGAGGTTACTTTCGGGCGTGGTTCCATACGATTCCATACGATTTGGCACATTTTGCATGCGATATATCGTATGCGACCCCAGCCATGCCTGCGGGAACCAACATATCACGAGTGCAGCACTAACGATCTAGGGGAGACGATCCGACCCTCACGGGAATGCGCATCGGATCGGAAACACATCCAAAATGCCCGATTTAACCCGATATATCGGCCCGAAATTGGCTGAAATCGGGCATTATCGTTCTAGTGTATGGGGCCCTTAACACCTATATCAGCGATAGCTACACGTATGAATGATATCACTGCCTACACAGAGAATGCAGTGCGGCGGCTGGTTTCCCTCGTCAGATGGAGCCAGATTGGAAGACGGGACCTGCCCTGTTTGCTGTACGTGTAAGGCATATTTACCACAGGCTCCACTAAAGGTGGAGTATCCTTTCACAAATCATCTTTCTTATAAATAAAATATTATTGACAGTTTAACTCATAATTACGAGTGTGAATTAGTCACAACAACAAACATGTCATCACTGTATATTAGAGAGTGTGTGAGATAAAGGCTCCAGCTGTTTTTGGACAACGACCATCGTTATATAACCCAGGCCAGCAATTGGCCAACGGTGGTGGGATATAGCCGAGTAACAGCTGTGGCTCCAGTGCAGGACCTACCTCTGCTGTGCACGTTCAGTGCTTTGGACATCTCAAAACCGTCTTCAAGCACAGTGCCAAAAAAAGCTATTATCAGGGGTACGGGAACACGCAATACGTCGTATCAACACCTCTATATTTAAACAACGTGACAAATAATCAAGCCGAGTGGATGTCTATTAGATCATGGCCGAGCTCTTTCTGAAGTCTGATGGGATCGTGAAAATCTAAATAAATTAGCAAAGCCAAGAATTTCACTGAGCTCTGCTGCTGGCTGGGCCCCAGCAGGAATTGGCTTTTCCAATATGCTCTGTGAAGTAGAACGGACGGCACTTTACCAGTTTCTCCTCTCTGAGCTTTATTACAGCCGAAAGCATCTTCAAGTAAAACATATTTTTCCCCCGCGGTTTTATCTTCCGATATTGCTGCCAGATAAATTGTCTGCAACACTTAGGCCTGGGCTGTGGGAGACAATGCCAGCGGTTCCCAGGGAGGATACCATTGGAGGAAAGTCAACAGATCTTACTGTGCGCTGCGGCAGGGGAGCACATTTGGTTTTATAGGCCCTGGATTGTCACTCAGCTCTCGTATTAAAAAAAAAAAAAGACTGAGAAAGAGGGAAAAACTGTTCTTATTGCTAGAAAATGTATTTTATTGTTTACAAAGCGCTAATAAGTTTCAGGAGTGGCCCCTGGATGACAGTCAAGCTACGGATCTGTCATCTCTCCCACTTGCTGCTAGGTAGGATGCATGTTTATGTAGGACGGAGGTAGGGAACTCGCAGCTGGGGCTGCCGGAGAGCTGCGCCATCTTCAGATGTGAAATGTGAGAATGGCCAGGAGGACTGCAGGGCCTGCTGGGACTAGTAGTAGCCCAAACGCTGGAAAGCCACGTTTAGCCTAAGATTGCTTTGGAAGCCGCTGAGCTTGGAAGCTGAACACGGTTAAGCATTAACGTTAATTCATGGGAGCTGCAGTGAATTGTAGCTCACTGATTCCCACGCAGAGTGCTGGCATTCATCATCGCCCATACTTGTTTTCAAACGACTGAGTAACACTTCCAACACTAGGCTGTTTCCCTGTATAACAATTCTGCCCAAATCATGGAAGATTTCATCCTCACATGAAGTTTTATACCACTTAGTCCCTGGCAGTATGAACACTCAGTACAGCAAGGGGTGCAGTAGATTCTGAAGCAGTCACTTGTTACAGGGTGCGCCACCTCCCCCCCCTATTACTAACACCCGGCACATCCCATCACTAAGACCCGGTGATACCAGCAAGGCACCACCACTCAGACTGACATATCCAAGGGCCAATAAGCAGTCCTATACAACACTTGGCCATGCAAATCAGTCTATACACTCACGCACATGCAGAATTCCATCAATAACATGATTCGAATGATTTAGGCACACAGACATCTATCATCATTTTGAAACAATGTGGATATATATCCGTGCTTCGTAGGTTCACGTCTGAAGATGACGCAGCGAAGATGGACAGCCGTAGACAGGACTCGCTATGGTAGACCCGCTGGAAAGGGCAGAAGGCTTACATTAAATACTATATACACTCCTTAATAGAGACATGATATAGAACAAGCCAACAGGATGGAAGGGGTTAAGGTCTATTTAGCACATGAAGGGCCTGATTCTGAGTCAGACGTGAGCGGAAATGCACACGATGTTGTGGATGTATGCACACGTGCCACAAGAAGAAATCGGCTATTTCGCCGGGCCTGTCGTACACATACGGATGGAGGCTGCAGGTGCAAATGGATTGAGACATCCGTCAATGGAGCCCTCTAACCGAGAAACGCGTGCTTCTGGGTGGCAACAATGCCAACATACTGATCATCTGCTATTGGACTCAGTAGCAGGCGGGCGCAGGTTTCTGATGGAACTTCTGCACCCAGCATGATGGTCTGGTGCCAGTCCCAATACTACCTGTACAAAAAAGATGGACCGCCACATGCAGACGCACAGATATTCAGCATACAATGGCTGATTCCTGCATAAGGAACCGGGTTGGGTAGGGGATCCCGACAGTCAGGATGCAGGAAGTCAAAATACCAACAGCGCCGTCCCGGCTGTCATAATCCCCACACATGTTGGTAATTATTGTAACCCTTACCCTCCCCCACCCTAATCCTAACCACCCATAGCCAAACCCTAACACATACTGGCAGGATGTGTTGGGATTCTGACAGTCGGGATTTCGCTGCCGGTATTGTGACCGTTGGCATTCTGACTGTCGGGATGCTACATCCCAAGGAGGCAAGTAGTCTGCAGCGGCCGCCAATGCGTATGACTCAGAATCAGGCCCTAGGTCATTAAAAGTCAGATAAATAACAACGTTACGCCAGTAGAAGTGCCCTTTAACTGGCAGCTGAAAGCCTGAATGAACAAGAGCCACCCTATGAAGATCATATGCTTGTATTCAGGCTAATATGTACAATATTAAACATTTTACATTCTGCAATGGCATCCAAGCCTTTGTTCGTTACTGTTACAAGATGGAGTTTACTTTTATTTGCCCTTTAATGTGGTTTCAGTTTATGTACAAGGTTCTCCGAGACACAATAACCAGCACTAGGCCTTAGAACTGTATAACCTATGGAAAATAAGCTGGGAAAAAGCCAGAGCCGTGTCCTGAATAATAGCTGGCGCGTCGCTGAAAACATCATCCTCCTGGACCAAGAAGTCAATGAAAAGCCATTATTTCATCTATTTACCAGCAAATCCTGCAGTGGTGTCTTTCTGCTCATAAAAAAGCTCGAGCTGTCTGGCTCAGTTTATCCACCAACTTGTAAAACTTCAAACACAACTCGCAACTGTTTTCACGTCAGCGCGTGCGCGGATTATCTAGATGTTTCGACCAGGCAGTATCCTCGCATGAGAAGTCTACAAGGCAAAGCCTGAAATCCAATCGGGAAAAAGGCGAAATGTCATGGGAACATTAAGCTAGAAGGAGCCGGCAACAAAAGTAGCCAAGATGCTAACTGAACCACCACAGCAAAGAACCTGGACTTCACGGTTATATAGAAACTAACAAAACTTTGTTTTGGCAATGCCTTAAACTCCCACCCACAATGCACTAACACAAACAATGCCTGGCTGCCTGTTCCCTTCTTGCACAATGGAATAATCTCAAAGGGCATTATTTTCCACTAGCCACCTGGATCAAACATGTCCCCATTATGAGCAAGTGCACTGAGCATTTCAACCATAACCATCTGTGAAGCATAGACGTGATTTAAGGGCTTTTATTTTTCAAGGATTCATCCCGGACCCTGATCAGAATTACAGAAAAAACTAATACACTTCTGTGACTTGGTTATAAAGCACTGAATGTATCCGCAATAACAATCAGCCAGGAGCAAACAATTGGTGGTAACTTAGGGCTTCATTCAAGGTTGATTGCAAAACAACATTTTACTCATAAACATTTACTCATTTTACTCAAAACAACATTTTACTCTAATGGACAAAACCATGTGCAGTGCAGGTGGGGCAGATATAACATGTGCAGAAAGAGTTAGATTTGGGTGGGGTGTGTTCAAACTGAAATCTAACTAGCAGTGTAAAAATAAAGCAGCCGGCATTTACCCTGCACAGAAACAAAATAACCCACCCAAATCTAACTCTATCTGCACATGTTATATCTGCAGTGCACATGGTTTTGCCCATTAGAGCAAAATGTTGTTTTGCAATCAACCTTGATTTAGGCCCTAAATGTACATCTGAATCCTGCACCAAAATATAGCTGACACTACACAGTGATACCCACGAAGGCCAGTTATACCAACTTCCCACCTTCTAATACAATTACACTGATCAATTTACAGGGTATTATAGTGGATAATATTTCCTATATCACTGCGACTCCTGTATGGCAGCAAGAGGTTAGTCTGCAAGAAAGGGAAAGATAAAAGCAGATATACAGGGACCATGTGGCAGCAGAGGACAAATTCGCACACAGAGCCTGATTCATGTCTGTAAGTAAAGCAAATAAGCAAGCAACTGGGCAAACCCAAGCTGCACTGCAGTGAGGCAGATGTAACACGTGCAGAAAGATTTAGATTTGGGTGGGGGTGTTCAAACTAAAATCTAAATTGCATGTAAAAAAGCAGCCAGTATTTACCCTGCACAGAAAAAAATAAAAAAGAAATGTATTTGCTCCCCTTGCATGGCAACATGGTCTGTTCCAGACACATAGTTACTTGCTCTTTTTGCTTTACTTACAAACACGAGTCAAGCCCACACTGCTACTCAGTACATTGATTAGTAACAGCAGAAGTTACTTTGAGGACCATTCTGTAAATTATAAACCTCTTCTATAGAGTATATTTACAAAATAATTCAGCCCTTTTTCCACGGACCCTAAGCTCAGAACTGTTTTAGCTTGAATTCAGGTCTGACAGCTCACGGATGTCTAATATGCCATTGACCAGCCAGACCTGGCGTCACCATCGCTCCGGCATTCGCTGGTCAGTCCTGGAGACCGAAAGAGACATGAACTTGTAATACGTATTACTTAGAATAGATGCGTAGTGAATAAATCCATAAACGGTCCTGCACACCTTATTTCCTTTGCAGTAAAAGGCTTATTAAATCTTACTCGCAACTGGAATAAGGTGTCAGGCGCTAGCTCAATATTCCTGCAGCCGACGGGACATTTACCAGTCGTTCCTTCACTGACTGTTATATCACCTAATTGGGTCTCCTCACATTCTGGGAATAAGTTCCTGCATAAATATTTTATTTGGCTTTCTGTGCAAAAGGAGGCTTTAGGCTGCGTTTGTGATGTGAGCCCAGTGTGGCCAAGCTCGGGGACTTTGGGTTTTAAGGGTACAAAATACAGTGGATACGGTCATATGAAGGGGCAACGACATGAGACATACCACACAGCTCCTTACAGAGAGGTCTGCAAATTCTACATATGGGACGATGATTCTCAGCAATGGCGAAGATCCCATAAACAGTACTCTGACAGTCAGTCAGTCTGGTGGAGGAGTGAATATACACTTCTCTTTAGTAGTCCTCTTTAAGCAGCAGAGGTTAACAATACACGAGAAGACAAATGAAAGGCCCTGGAGACATGGATGCATATTTAAGCACAGCCACAAAACTGCACTTGTGGGAAATCAAAATAACTAATGATCAATTCATTAATATGCACGCATCACTTGGAAAACCCGAGAACTGTTCTTATTGATTACACGCCAACACACAGGGCAATACAACAAAAACATGATTAGAACACAAAAAGACAAGTAGCCTCGGGTTATCCGACCTCCAAGCCTTACATGTTACAGTATGTCCCACAGAAATGAAAGCAAAAGACATGACAGTTTGTCCTACCATAGCAACACAGACACTGTGCTTAACTCCGCTGCATCTGCCAATTTGCATGAGAACCTTGCTCTAAGAGCTCACACTCTAAAGATAAGGGAGTGAAAACAGAGGGGATACCCCCGTATTTTTTTTCCAGTAGAACTACAGGTACCAGCGGGCCCGTTTTTCTCCCGCATGCTGGTACTTGTGGTTCTCCAAGTACCAGCTTGCGGGGGTGGCTTGCTGGGACTTGTAGTACTACTGGAAAAAACAATATTCTTTCAATTTTCTCAAGGCTATCAGCCCCCCATCCGCAGCCCTTGGATGGGGGGGGGACAGCCTCGGGCTTCACCCCTGGCCCTTGGGTGGCTGGGGGGGGACCCCTTGATTGAAGGGGTCCCCACTCACCCAGGGTACCCCGGCCAGGGGTGACTAGTTGGGTATTTAATGCCACGGCCGCAGGGCGCAGTATAAAAGTGACCCCCGGCTGTGGCATTATCTGTCCAGATAGTGGAGCCCGATGCTGGTGTAAAAAATACGGGGGACCCCTACACTTTTTGTCCCCCGTATTTTTTGCACCAGCACCAGGCGCAGAGACCGCTGCTGGTTTTAAAAATACGGGGGATCCCCTGTCAGTTTCCCCCCCGGATTTTTAGAACCAGGACCGGCTTGAAGAGCCCGAGGCTGGCTATGCTTAGGAGGGGGGACCCCACGCAATTTTTTTTCTGATTTTTAACATTCCACAAAAAAAAAAAAAAAAAATGTAAAATATATAAATAGTACTTGTGCCTCCAAAATAGACAAACCAAGTACCTAATCCCTTCTAATATAAATAGATATGCTATTACCAATAAAAAAAAACACAAAAAACATGTTTTTAATTTTTTTTTATAGATTCCGCCAGCAAAGTGTGGCGGATTGAAAATGACGAATTTACTGTCTAAAAGCACTGTTGTCGAATTTACAAACTTCAATTGAATATACTTTTGGCGAATTGCCGCATTTGTACCATTGCAGAAATGTCAAATTTGACAAATGTCGAATTTCAAAAAGTCGAATTTGGAAAGTCCGTTTTTTTGACGAAAAGTACTGAATTGCATTGTCGAATTATTATTTTTGGCGAAAATGTCCCATTTTTCGACATTTTCGGGAATTCGACCGCAATTGCATATACCCCTGAGTGTCAGAACATGAAGAAGAGAAAGTCAAAGTAAAGAGAGGAGGAGGTCACAGGTAGAGCAGAAGTAACACTTGGGGGAGTACCTGGAGATTAAAGCAGACGTGTAATGAGGTTCGTTAGCTGCTGGCTTTTGTAGAGTAAGACTTGGATTCTCAACTGTATCCCGTGCATAATACAGAGACAGTAGAAGAGGCTGACAGACAGGAGTAACAAGAGGAAAAGTATCTGGAGCCAAATGTGAGGAATTAATGACAGTGGGGAGTAAAACTGAAAAAGACCAATTTGGAGGAGAGTGGGGGGGGAGGGGGGGGGGGGGGGGGTTGTAAATGTTGCAGCTTATCAACACCTGCTGCTAAATTCTATTGTATTTGTGGGAGGGAGAGGGAGTCCCACGGGTATTCAGTAGTTTAATTAAACAAATTATTATCTGTAGTATTGTAACAGCATTACACCCCTATAAGTACATTCCGTCACGTGTTTAGCTATGGCTTTATAAAGTTAGATAAGTAAATATCCTTGATAATCAATCAATTTCTCTATCCAGATCTGTTGCACATCTTGTATAGATTAAAATAATAATAACACTGCTGTCAAACACATGACAACAGCACCTTTGCCATTCAATAAATATTGGTAACAAAATGTAAAAAAACATAAAAACAAAAACACAACACTATAACAAATTGCCCCACGACAGTATAAAAGCCGCAGGGTGTATGTATGTCCAGTGAAAATGGCATATTCACCCTAAACCACTCAATGTTGTGTCTTTCTTCCCCTCTTCCTTATAATGTTTAGGCAGAAGTTTGTTTCTTTTTTGTTGCTCTTGGAGACAACACCGTTCAGCTCTGTGCACTACAGAACAGTCACGTTATATCCATGGGCAACGAGAATGAACTGTGCTGGGATGATTTAGAGACTTTGTGGAAAAACACAGAAGGGAGCAAGAAATGTCTGTACGAAGTAATTTAGGAAAGTCACAGGACATTGGGTATGATGGAATCCAGATTACTGCTACCTCTAATCCAGACACTGGGGGTAATTCCAAGTTGATTGCAGCAGGATTTTTGATAGCAACTGGGCAAAACCATGTGCACTGCAGGGGAGGCAGATATAACATGTGCAGAGAGAGTTAGATTTGGGTGGGTTATATTGTTTCTGTGCAGGGTAAATACTGGCTGCTTTATTTTTACACTGCAAATTAGATTGCAGATTGAACACACCACACCCAAATCTAACTCTCTCTGCACATGTTATATCTGCCTCCCCTGCAGTGCACATGGTTTTGCCCAGTTGCTATCAAAAATCCTGCTGCGATCAACTTGGAAACCCCCCCACTGTGGGCTTGATTCAGAGCACACGCTAACAGCACGATATTCCCTACAGAGAACACGTTACCCTAGGTGTACAAACAAACTACTGTGTGGGAGAGTTGTTATCAGAGATCGACAGGCAAAGCAATGGGTGTTCCTTGGCGGTGACTTGGAGGTAGTCATAAGAACGTCTTGCAGGCGTGACAGTGAAAGCAACTGCGCTCTCAAATGCAAAGCTGCTTCTACAGAGCCTCCAACGCCCACCCAAACCCTCCCCCGCTTTACGCAGAAAGTTTAAAGGGCATGCAAGTCCTCCAGTAATTTGAAAACAGACCCTAGACACTAACTTGTAAAGTAAAAAAATAAACAATAAATACATTTCGGTTTACACCAAGGGGTTCTCAACTCCAGTCCTCAAGCACCCCCCCAACAGGTCATGTTTTATGGATTAATCATGCACAGGTGACTTATTCTATGTTACTGGGTCAGTAATTAACCCACATTCTTCCACAGGCAGAATTCCACAAAACACGGCATGTTGGGGATAATTGAGGGAGGCGGTTAGGAACCGCTGGTTTAAACAATGCCAGTAAGAACAGAGATTCAGCGGCACTTATCTACACGCTACATTGTCCACCTACCATCGCACTTTGTTCCACGTCTGAGTGGCCCCGAGCGGAGAACCGGCCACCATGGGAACTTGGATTGGATTTGGCTGCTTATTCATGATGAGGTCCAGTTTCTCTTCAAGGGACTTACAAGTTGCCTCTAGAACCTGCAGCTTAGACTCGATGCTGTCCAGCCGCAGGCATATCGTCTGGTTGATCGAGAACAGGAATGACTGTAAAGAAAGACGCCAGAATGCAATATTACAACACAGTTTCGCAAGTAACATAAATAAGTAAAAAGAAGAGTATTCCCATTATTGACAGACACCTCATTTTTAATGCTGGTAATGTTCAGATGGCAGATATGGTCACAGTCAGGAGTCAGTGGATAGCCCGCAACATAAAGTAACTTCAACAGCGATTGCTTTAAATGGAACGTGCCCTGTATGCATCCAACAGATAAAGACCAGCACCCAGCACATGCACATTCTTCATACTAAGGGCAAAGACATGGGGTATTCAACATGCGGCCCTCCAGCTGCTGTGGAACTACACATCCCAGCCACAGTTTTAGCATGCTGTAATAGCAAACCTGTGGCTGTGCATGCTGGGATGTTTGGTTTCACAGCAGCTGGAGGGCCACATGTTAAATACCCCCCGGCATAGACATTTGTATACAATGTAAGGGTAGTGAGGGACAATACCTAACAAGTACGGACAAAGGATAAAAGGATTAAAAAAAAAGGGGCAGACTAGATGGTCCAAGTGGTTCTTATCTGCCGGCAAATTCTATGTTTCTATGTTTCTAATATAACCATACAGATGTAAAGGGTGTTTTATGCTGGCCATTTATTAATCTGGAGATAACTCCATAATGCATAACAGCACACGCTTAAAGAGATAATATTGTGTAAATATGAAAATAAAAAGCCAACAACTTTGTCTTACGCTTAAAAAAATGTTTAATGTTAAAAAAAAAGGTAAAGTTTGCGCTTTGCTGTATTTATTTGTAATGACGGCATTCGTAAGAGAGTATGATGTATGATGTCTCCTGCGCCACTCACTCGCGAACAGGTTCCTGCACTATTAGCGCACTGCTGATATATAACCCCACCACTGCGTACAGGTTCCTGCACTATTAGCGCATTGCTGATATACATAACCCACCACTGCGTACAGGTTCCTGCACTATTAGTGCATTGCTGATATATAAACCCACCACTGCGTATAGGTTCCTGCACTATTAGCGCATTGCTGATATATAAACCCACCACTGCGTACAGGTTCCTGCACTATTAGCGCATTGCTGATATATATAACCCACCACTGCGTACAGGTTCCTGCACTATTAGCGCATTGCTGATATGTATAACCCACCACTGCGTACAGGTTCCTGCACTATTAGCGCATTGCTGATATATATAACCCACCACTGCGTACAGGTTCCTGCACTATTAGCGCATTGCTGATATATATAACCCACCACTGCGTACAGGTTCCTGCACTATTAGCGCATTGCTGATATATATAACCCATTACTGCGTACAGATTCCTGCACTATTAGTGCATTGCTGATATATATAACCCACCACTGCGTACAGGTTCCTGCACTATTAGCGCATTGCTGATATATATAACCCACCACTGTGTACAGATTCCTGCACTATTAGCGCATTGCTGATATATATAACCCACCGCTGCATACAGGTTCCTGCACTATTAGCGCATTGCTGATATATATAACCCACCATTGCGTACAGGTTCCTGCACTATCAAAGCATTGCTGATATACATAACCCACCACTGTGTACAGGTTCCTGCACTATTAGCGCATTGCTGATATATATAACCCACCACTGCGTACAGGTTCCTGCACTATTAGCGCATTGCTGATATATATAACCCACCACTGTGTACAGATTCCTGCACTATTAGCGCATTGCTGATATATATAACCCACCGCTGCATACAGGTTCCTGCACTATTAGCGCATTGCTGATATATATAACCCACCACTGCGTACAGGTTAGTGCACTATTAGCGCATTGCTGATATATATAACCCACCACTGCGTACAGGTTCCTGCACTATCAAAGCATTGCTGATATACATAACCCACCACTGTGTACAGGTTCCTGCACTATTAGCGCATTGCTGATATATATAACCCACCACTGTGTACAGGTTCCTGCACTACTAGCGCATTGCTGATATATATAACCCACCACTGTGTACAGGTTCCTGCACTATTAGTGCATTGCTGATATATATAACCCACCACTGCGTACAGGTTCCTGCACTATTAGCGTATTGCTGATATATATAACCCACCACTGCGTACAGGTTCCTGCACTATTAGTGCATTGCTGATATATAAACCCACCACTGCGTACAGGTTCCTGCACTATTAGCGTATTGCTGATATATATAACCCACCACTGCGTACAGGTTCCTGCACTATTAGCGCATTGCTGATATATATATAACCCACCACTGCGTACAGGATCCTGCACTATTAGCGCATTGCTGATATATATAACCCACCACTGCGTACAGGTTCCTGCACTATTAGCGTATTGCTGATATACATAACCCACCACTGCGTACAGGTTCCTGCACTATTAGCGTATTGCTGATATATATAACCCACCACTGCGTACAGGTTCCTGCACTATTAGTGCATTGCTGATATATATAACCCACCACTGTGTACAGGTTCCTGCACTATTAGTGCATTGCTGATATATATAACCCACCACTGCGTACAGGTTCCTGCACTATTAGCGCACTGCTGATATATATAACCCACCACTGTGTACAGGTTCCTGCACTATTAGCGCATTGCTGATATACATAACCCACCACTGCGTACAGGTTCCTGCACTATTAGCGTATTGCTGATATATAAAAACCACCATTGCGTACAGGTTCCTGCACTACTAGCGCATTGCTGATATACATAACCCACCACTGCGTACAGGTTCCTGTGCCATTAGCGCACTGCTGATATATATAACCCACCACTGCGTACAGGTTCCTGCACTATTAGCGCACTGCTGATATATATAACCCACCACTGCGTACAGGTTCCTGCACTATTAGCGCACTGCTGATATATATAACCCACCACTGCGTACAGATTCCTGTGCTATTAGTGCACTGCTGATATATATAACCCACCACTGCGTACAGGTTCCTGCACTATTAGCGCACTGCTGATATATATAACCCACCACTGCGCCCTTGTGGCGTGCAATATTCTTATTATATGGAGTATTACCCTCTAATCATAATTTTGTGAGTGGTTAAATATTGCACGGAGAAAGGGCGTGCGATGGTTAAGGGGCCGTAGTATATTGCAACGGTATGAACAGCGAACACAGGGACCGATGAATCACCTAGTAGGTGCTGTGGTTGGGGGAGTGGCGGGTGCAGGGGAGACGCAGATGGGGGAAGGGTCCGGGGGTGCCGCGGGTGTGGGAGGGGCGGGTGCAGTGGTGCCGCGGGTGGGGGAGAGGCGGATGCGTGGGTGCAGCTGGTGGGGGAAGGGGTCCGGAGCCATCGCGGGTGGAGGAGGAGCGGTTGCGGGGGTGCCGCGGACGGGGGAGGGGGCAGGGGTGCTGCATGTGGGGGAACGGGTCCATAGCCACCGCGAGTGGTGGAGGGGGGATGGGGGGTGCCACAGATGGGGCCCGGAGGTACTGCGAGTGGGGGAGGGGTGGGTAATGCTTCTCCTCCTGGAAGCAGCTAAGCTGCTGTCCTCCCTGTGGTAGTGGCTCTCCCAGAGACTCGCACAGCAGCCAAGCAGCCAGTCACTATTGTTAGCACCGGTGTCCAAACGCACCGCATTACAGGGAAGATGCACTCAATAAACTACAGCTCCCAGCAGCCCTTAGCGCCGGAATGCTCCGGCGCTAAGGGCTACTGGGAGCTGTCGTTTATTTAGTGCCTCTACTTCCCTGTAATGCGGCGCGTTAGGACACCGGCGCTAACAATAGTGACTGGCTGGCAGAACTGACTGACTAGCTGAATCAATGTAAAAGGTGAGAGTGCTGTGCAGTGTCAGTGATACTGAGGGTCATTCCGAGTTGATCGCTCGCTAGCAGTTTTTAGCAGCCGTGCAAAACGCTATTTCGCTGCCAACTGGGAGTGTATTTTAGCTTAGCAGAAGTGTGAACGGTTGTTTCGCAAAGCGCCTGCAAAAATTTTTTGTGTAGTTTCAGAGTAGCTCAAAACCTACTCAGCGCTTGCGATCACTTCAGACTATTCAGTTTCGGATTTGACGTCACACACCCACCCAGCGTTCGCCCAGCCACGCCTGCATTTTCCCTGGCACGCCTGTGTTTTTCCTAACACTCCCTGCAAATGGTCAGTTGCCACCCAGAAACGCCCACTTCATGTCAATCACTCTACGGCAACCCGTGCGACTGAAATGCATCGCTAGACCCTGTGCAAAACTGCATCGGTCGTTGTGCCCGTACGTCGCGCGTGCGCATTGCGCCGCATACACATGCGCAGAACTGCGTTTTTTTAGCCTAATCACTGCGCTGCGAACAAATGTAGCTAGCGATCAACTCGGAATGACCCCCACTGCACTGCACAACACTGTCACCTTTTACATTGATTCAGCGTCCAGACATTACCCTCCGCGATATAACCCACTCTATCCGTTACATTAGCCATCTCGGGGCTTCCAGGCTGGCAGCCCAGGTGCTGTGTTGTGGAGTCAGGGCCTCTGGGGATCTGGGCGCGGCTGTGGCGGGGAGGCACTTCTGTAACATCATGTGCAGAGCAGGCTCCGGGGCTCAGAGAGTATGCGGCGCAGGGAGGGCTATGAAAGTCTTCTGCTGCGCCGCTTTCATACACATCTATGCCGGTGGCCGCAGCAGCTTTTGTTTCACCTGCGCCGCGGCTAGGGAGTGGGGATTGTTGATGGTGGAGGGGGCAGGCGGACTGGCAGCAGGACATAGGATGCTGCAGTAAAACGATTTCCCCCCCCCCTATCTACAGTGCAGAGACTCGCTGCAGATGCAGTGGCATACCCTCCAGCTCGACCTTTTTGGTAGGTGCAGTACCTTTTTTTTTATGGTATGTACCGATTTTTGGCTCTCCAAACTTCCATTGAAAGTACAGGAAAAGGGGGGTGGCCACGCCACTTTACCCGTGGCCACGTCTCCCTTTTCAAATTTGCAGCGATTTTTATGTGTAAATTGTTGGAGGGTATGTTGCTGCAGATGCAGTGGGCCTATTTTGGGGTGTGGACCTGGAGCTGCAGCTCCATCAGCCACATTGTTAATCCTGCTCTGGGAACACACAGCAGCCAAATGGCAGAGGCTCCCATTGGATGTAACCTGTGTAGGAGGGCGTTTCTCACCCAATCAACTGTGGACTGGGTGTGATAGACCTGCTGCTAACCCAATGAGAGCTCCTAGCCACAACCAGCGTTAGACACACAGTCACAGAGTCACAGATCTGGGCTATTATATAGGATAGGACAGGCCTGGCCAACCTACGGCTCTCCAGCTGTTGTAAAACTACAAGTCCCATCATGCTTTGCCACAGTTTTGCTATTAAGGAATGCTAAAACTGTGGCAGCGCATGCTGGGATGTGTAGTTTCACAACATCTAGAGAGCCACAGGTTGGCCAAGCCTGATATAGGAGATGAAACTCGCATTATTCTTCCTGTAATGCCTTAGAAATCAAACCCTGTATCACCACACACTCTATATAATCCAGAAATCAAATTTAAAAAAAATATATCCTGCTGAAAAATTAATCTGGGCTATAATTCCCCGTCAATTTTTTTATTTTATTTTTTAACAGACTCACTGACAGGCAAATACAGGTAAAGTGAAGAATTTAATCTCTGACCTTGCATAGAAATGACTTGCATTAAAAGGTTGAGGATTAGCATTGAGGAATGGCAAGTCTGCCATCTAGTGGTAGAACACAGGTACAATTGAAATAGCAAAAAACTATTTCCTGTATTCGCATCATCATGCAGATTAAAAAATCTAGCATCAATAGTGGAGACAGAGTAAAAGCATGTCTGCAATGTAGTTATCAAGACATGTCATTACTGAAAAATAAAATATCTACTGTGCTCTACAGGTATCATGAATGAATTAGGCATTACCATACCCTCCAACTGTACCTTTTTGGCAGGTACAGTACCTTTTTTTTATGGTCTGTACCGATTTTTGGCTCTCCAAACTTCCATTAAAAGTATAGAAAATGGGGCGTGGCCACGCCCCCCTTTACATGTGGCCACACCCCCTTTCCTACTTTGTACTGATTTTTATGTGTAAAATGTTGGAGGGTATGCATTACTTATATTAGCTGTTGGTTTTGGCAGCAATTCCTATGACAATGAGCTCATGTGACCATCCACAGCCAATGTGCTGAGAGCTGGCAGCTTGAAGATTTCACAAGTTGTTTCCCAGGTGCACACTGAACATACTCCTACCGCTACCAGTACATGGGCTGTTATGTTTTGGTGCTAGGCAATCTATGTGCGGGTTATCATTAAGTTATAGCAGATACACAAAAGGCACTCTGTTTGGCATTCTATAGCACATTTTTGCATTACACCATTTGTCATAATCTATTTCAGATAAGTCTTATGGACAGGATATCTAACACACTGGGCGGGGTGTGGAATAGACCAGCATGGGTTCCAACCCCAATTAATACTGAATTCTCAAAGCATAATACCTGGAAAATAAGATTTCACAACCAAGTGCACAAGATGACAGCAGAAGCCTGAATGGTTGCAGATAATATACGTCATGTGTTTCACGCAAAAAAAGCAGCGCTGCTTTGATATTACAGATAAATCACATAATTCCCAGATTCTGTCCACAGTTACTTGAATACAATTAGTGCAAACACATAACCAAAGTAATTAACTACTTCAGATCTGATGCGTTATACTACAATATTGAATTGTTTTGCGCTCCCGATCTCCCGTCTATAGTGACAGGAGATTACAGGGGCACAATTCAATTGTTTTGGGGGGGATTTGCGCTGATTGAACCCATAAAGGTTGGGTTTAGCTGTGTAAAGCATCTAAACCCAAAGTGCTGTGTGTGATTGCGAAAAGTGCCATTTGGGCCCCAAGGGGGGTGCGAACTGGAATGCAGATGCAGGCAGACATCGCGCCCGAACGGAGCTACAATTGAATAGCTTTGATTGGGCGCCATCTACTGGCTGCTGGTGAAAAACATTTGCATTCCGCCCATAGTGCTGGGTGGATCTTGCATGTGCCACACTGATCCACATTTAGTAAGTCAAGCTAGACACGATTTAACCACTTGGGTCCTTTAGCTAAATAGCTGCCTCTGTTTTGATATCAGCGTGCCTGTTAATGTGTTTTTGGAAGATAGCCACACAAACCAACAGCAGCCACCTCCTGAAAGAATTTACTAATGGGCACGTAATGGGGTTATTATCAATAAATGTGGTAGCTTTAGGGCCAGACAAGGTGGTGTGTAGCCAGCATTATCATCATTGCCCATATAGTGGCAAGCTGCTCAATCTGATTGAGCAGCTTGCCACTATATGTGCATTGTATTTAGAGAGGCATGGATGGGTCAGCATTAGGAGGGATTGCTGACTCCAGAGTGCCATTGGAGAAGTTAGGGGTGTCTCCAGGTAAGCTGGCTCTCAGATGCTGTAGGAGCCATTATCATGTGGCCTTACACTGGGCAATTAGACCCAGACATATTTGTAATTATTTATGGGGTGGGTGTGGGGTGCAGTGGCCTCTATGTTGGTATGGCTGGACTGCTTCAGGTTGGCACACCCTAACACTTTATTAACACTTATTATTTTCCCTATCACTTTGTATATATTTTGTATTATTTTAATCACACTTCACTTACATAGCACTTATGTGCTTCTTATTAACCCCTAATTTTCTCCTGTGTGCTGACCTGGGGTAGCCGACCTGTGCCGACGTGATGGGGTCCTGCATCCCGGACCCATACCTAGTATTAGGGACCCCCAGTGACGGAGACGCCTTGCCGATCGGCCTGGGGGCTTAACCCTATATCTGCAGATATATGCAACTAAGAATTTCGTATTATCTGATTATTATGTAGTATTAGTTTTCACTCAGTGTGCATTAGGGAACACAAATTGATTTTTCTTATCATCATTGCCAACAGATCAGCTACTATCGGACGGGCATCCTGGTTCCATGTAGAAGAGCACCCATCATACTGGGCAACTGTATATACCCACAAACAAGTGCCTACAGAGTATTGTCCATGCAGATATAACACTACGTACTTTCAGATGTGTGCATTTAGTAGATCTCTTTCTGCATCTGGAAGATGATAGAAATACATCTGGCTGGACAATAAGTATGTGCAGTAGGATTTATAGTCCTGATAAGCTCCAACTTTTGACCATCTTTCCATACATATTAGAAGCACATTTTAATATAAAAACTTGCATGTTAGGTTCATTGGTACTTTATAAACCATCTGATCTAAGGGAAAGCAGTTAGCGTCCTGACAAACGGGATCCCGGTGGTCGATATACCAACGCGGGGATCCCGAGGGAGGACACAAACCTGGAATGCCGGCGTCCCACAACCGGCATCCCGATTGTTCAGACAGCGGGACACAAAGCCGTCCTGCAGCGGAGGGGGGGGGAGGTGTTAGGTTTAGGCAGCAGAAAGGGAGTTAGGGTTAGGGTGGTTATGGTTAGGGACCAGGGACGGAAGGTTAGGGTTGGGCATATAGAATGGGAGGTTAGGGTTAGGCACCCAGTGGGGAGGGTTAGGTTTAGGCATCAAGCATGGAGGGTTAGGGTTAGGCACCACCAGGGAGCTAAGACCCATGATGTTGTCTCATTCTGCAGGAACGCCATACCTACACCCGTACAAACGGTCAGATTTATGCCCTGACACAACAGTATCACAGACATGTCGCACTGACACAGGTATCAGGATCACAGCATAAACCCCAGAAAGTAGTGGCAAGGGTTAAGACCTTAATGGATGGGTCCTGACAGTTGATTTCGATCCGCTGTCGCTTCAGTGAAGGGGCCATGTCTTCCTCCGTCATTTCATGGTTCTCTAGGATAACTGTGGAAAAAATAAAAATAATGTATCAAATTAAGTTGAAATGGACAACGCTTGGGTCAGGGGGCAGGGCAGTTCGGGGTGTCCACTCTGTGACTCCACACACCCTTGTTATAGATGAGACAATGGGTGGAGTGATGGCACACAATAGTGCATTCTTCTGGCTCAGCATACGGCCGTTCCTCTGCTGGCCGTGGGAGATCACTGACTAATGACTAAACAAACTGTAAAATCCTAGAAAGAATCAGTTCTTCATCAAGGGGTCAGCTCAATATCCAAGTGTCAGCTACTTCCCTCAAGTGACCCCACATTTGGGCTTCAGCCAGAGAGTAAAGTTAAATGAAGAAGAGAGACGCTTCCAGCCGGTAATTGTAGAGCAGATAGGGAACGACATTGATGTATTCAGCATAGATAGGTTCTCGCATTCTAAGTTCAGTGATAAAGCAGAATAGTGTCACACAAGCAAGTAAATGCTTTGAATAAAGATAAAAAATAATACTGTGGAATAAAATAAACACAAGTCACATGGACGTAATGTCGTATAAAAAAATGAGGCTACAGCAGATATTTCATCACTCCTGTTTATGTAGCCAATGTATCTTACATATAATAAAAAGAATAATATGAATAATGATAATACTACAAATGATAATTATAATGGCACTGTTTATCTCCTTGTATAGCTGTCTACACAACAGCATGGTCTTATTTTAAGATATCTTGGCGATAATTAAGATAGCTGTATACACTGTCAGTGTACCCACAGATATTCTATCAGCCTACGAGTTCTACTAACAACTACATATAACAAATAAAATTTCCCATTTGTATCAATAACTCATCCCCAGGCTTTGGAGAATGAAATCAGAATTGGTCAGTGTTTTTCTTGAATTATGCCTCTCATGGCTAATCAAGGAATGACTACATAAGAAAACACTAAATTATACAACTTTAATAATAAAAGAATAGCACCCAGCGAATCTATCAGAAGTGGTAAATTATCGCTGCTGATAGGATATCCCCCTTGAGGGTCTATTGAATTGAAGTCGGAAAGACAGCACTTTCCGACTTTTTTAGGTCGAATCAGGATTCGACCTATTCAGCTCAGCTGCCGTTTTTCCGACTTGTCAGAAAACACGTGAATCGGCGGATTAGCCGTGGATCCACATATTTTGTCAACAGGTTTTTGGCCCGTTTTCGACAATACTGATCAGACTTTTAAAAAAGTTAAATTTGCATTGTCGAAAACGGGCTAAACCTGTCGGAAATGGCCGGAAATTGAATACAGGTTGAGTATCCCTTATCCAAAATGCTTGGTACCAGAAGTAGTTTGGATAACGGATTTTTCCGTATTTTGGAATAATTAGATACCATAATGAGATATCATGGTGATGGGACCCAAGTCTAAGCACAGAATGCATTTATGATTCATATACACCTTATACACACAGCCTGAAGGTCATTTATTACAATATTTTTAATTACTTTGTGTATTAAACAAAGTTTGTGTACAATAATAAGCCATAAGAAAACAAAGGTTTCACTATCTCACTCTCGCTCAAAAAATTCCGTATTTCGGAATATTCCATATTTCGATATATTTGGATATGGGATACTCAACCTGTACTGAACTGTCGGATCTTCTCCATCAGAGAGGATCAGACAGGAATTGATTAGACCCCTTAAAGGGAAAAATGCAATGGCCTACGAGATGCAGGCTGTTCAGGATTTCCTGCCAATCTAACCGTATTTTTAAAGAGGCAATAAATGACAAGGCAAAACCAAGTCGGTATAGCCTTGTAAATGATTGCCACTTTAAAAATGCGGGTAGACTCGCAGGAATTCCTGAAAAGCCTGCAGCTCGCAGGCCATTATATTTTTCCCATAGTCTATTAGTTAGGTGTCTGCAGAGAATGCTACATTTTTAAGTGTGTTTAGTCACTGTTCTTACTGTAACATTCCACATCTAATGATAAATAAGACAACACACACAGTGCAAATTAAAATACTTAGAATAGGACACTAGTAGCTCTCACAGCCTGAGAATTTCCTTCTCCTCAAATCTTCAAGTCATAACTAAAAAAAGAACAAGCCATTCGTCTGATTTTTTTTTAATAATAGATGAGGACTACATAAAAGCCTGGGAGGGCCACTAGATGGGCAGCCTTGTAACTATGGGGGTATTCCGACCCGGTCACTCGCTGCAGTTTCTCGCAGTGCAGCGATCGGGTCGGAACTACGCATGCGCCGGCACTGCAGTGCGTTGGTGCATGGCAGCCGTCGTTGCCTAGCGATCGCCTCTGAGGCAGAGGCAGTCGCTGGGCGGTAGGGGGCTGGACGGCGGCGTTAAGCCGCCGTTTAGGGGGCGCGGTCCGGCCAACGCAGGCATGGCCGGATTGATGGGGGGCGGGCCACAGTCACACACATCCGCTGCGGGCCGGGGAGCGACGAGTAGCTCCCGGCCAGCACGCTAAAGCTGCGCTGGTTGGGAGCTACTCTTGAAGTGCAAAGGGGGGGGGGAGGGTGCGGCACTGACATGCGGGGTGGACTAGTCCTGTGCTGGGCATCCCCCCGCATGTCAGTGTGAATGATCGTGGCTGTGCTAAATGTAGCACAGCTCCGATCAACTCAGAATGACCCCCTATTAGCAATAAAAATAAGAATTTACTTACCGATAATTCTATTTCTCGGAGTCCGTAGTGGATGCTGGGGTTCCTGAAAGGACCATGGGGAATAGCGGCTCCGCAGGAGACAGGGCACAAAAAGTAAAGCTTTAGGATCAGGTGGTGTGCACTGGCTCCTCCCCCTATGACCCTCCTCCAAGCCTCAGTTAGGTACTGTGCCCGGACGAGCGTACACAATAAGGAAGGATTTATGAATCCCGGGTAAGACTCATACCAGCCACACCAATCACACTGTACAACCTGTGATCTGAACCCAGTTAACAGTATGATAACAGCGGAGCCTCTGAAAGGATGGCTCACAACAATAATAACCCGATTTTTGTAACTATGTACAAGTAATGCAGATAATCCGCACTTGGGATGGGCGCCCAGCATCCACTACGGACTCCGAGAAATAGAATTATCGGTAAGTAAATTCTTATTTTCTCTATCGTCCTAGTGGATGCTGGGGTTCCTGAAAGGACCATGGGGATTATACCAAAGCTCCCAAACGGGCGGGAGAGTGCGGATGACTCTGCAGCACCGAATGAGAGAACTCCAGGTCCTCCTTAGCCAGGGTATCAAATTTGTAGGATTTTACAAACGTGTTTGCCCCTGACTAAATAGCCGCTCGGCAAAGTTGTAAAGCCGAGACCCCTCGGGCAGCCGCCCAAGATGAGCCCACCTTCCTTGTGGAATGGGCATTTACATATTTTGGCTGTGGCAGGCCTGCCACAGAATGTGCAAGCTGAATTGTATTACACATCCAACTAGCAAAAGTCTGCTTAGAAGCAAGAGCACCCAGTTTGTTGGGTGCATACAGGATAACAGCAAGTCAGTTTTCCTGACTCCAGCCGTCCTGGAACCTATATTTTCAGGGCCTTGACCACATCTAGCAACTTGGAGTCCTCCAAGTCCCTAGTAGGCGCAAGACACCACAATAAGCTGGTTCAGGTGAAACACTGACACCACCTTAGGGAGAGAACTGGGGACGAGTCCGCAGCTCTGCCCTGTCCGAATGGACAAACAGATATGGGCTTTTTTGAGAAAAAAAAACCACCAATTTGACACTCGCCTGGTCCAGGCCAGGTCCAAGAGCATGTTCACTTTTCATGTGAGATGCTTCAAATCCACAGATTTGACTGGTTTTAAACCAATGTGTTTTGAGGAATCCCAGAACTACGTTGAGATCCCACAGTGCCACTGGAGGCACAAAAGGGGGTTGTATATGCAATACTCCCTTGACAAACTTCTGGACTTCAGGAACTGAAGCCAATTCTTTCTGGAAGAAAAATCGACAGGGCCGAAATTTGAACCTTAATGGACCCCAATTTGAGGCCCATAGACACTCCTGTTTGCAAGAAATGCAGGAATCGACCGAGTTGAAATTTCTTCGTGGGGCCTTCCTGGCCTCACACCACGCAACATATTTTCGCCACATGTGGTGATAATGTTGTGCGGTCACCTCCTTTCTGGCTTTGACCAGGGTAGGAATGACCTCTTCCTGAATGCCTTTTCCCTTAGGATCCGGCGTTCCACCGCCATGCCGTCAAACGCAGCTGCGGTAAGTCTTGGAACAGACATGGTACTTGCTGAAACAAGTCCCTTCTTAGCGGCAGAGGCCATAAGTCCTCTGTGAGCATCTCTTGAAGTTCCGGGTACCAAGTCCTTCTTGGCCAATCCGGAGCCATGAGTATAGTTCTTACTCCTCTACGTCTTATAATTCTCAGTACCTTAGGTATGAAAAGCAGAGGATGGAACACATACACCGACTGGTACACCCACGGTGTTACCAGAACGTCCACAGCTATTGCCTGAGGGTCTCTTAACCTGGCGCAATACCTGTCCCGTTTTTTGTTCAGACGGGACGCCATCATGTCCACCTTTGGTAATTCCCAACGGTTTACAATTATGTGGAAAACTTCCCCATGAAGTTCCCACTCTGCCGGGTGGAGGTCGTGCCTACTGAGGAAGTCTGCTTCCCAGTTTCCATTCCCGGAATGAAACACTGCTGACAGTGCTATCACATGATTTTCCGCCCAGCGAAAAGTCCTTGCAGTTTTTGCCACTGCCCTCCTGCTTCTTGTGCCGCCCTGTCTATTTACGTGGGCGACTGCCGTGATGTTTTATCCCACTGGATCAATACCGGCTGACCTTGAAGCAGAGGTCTTGCTAAGCTTAGAGCATTATAAATTTACCCTTAGCTATATTTATGTGGAGAAAAATCTCCAGACTTGATCACACTCCCTGGAAATTTTTTCCTTGTGTGACTGCTCCCCAGCCTCTCGGGCTGGCCTCCGTGGTCACCAACATCCAAAACTGAATGCCGAATCTGCGGCCCTCTAGAAGATGAGCACTCTGTAACCACCACAGGAGAGACACCCTTGTCCTTGGATATAGGGTTATCCGCTGATGCATCTGAAGATGCGATCCGGACCATTTGTCCAGCAGATCCCACTAAAAAGTTCTTGCATGAAATCTGCCGACTGGAATTGCTTCGAAGGAAGTCACCATTTTTTTACCATGGCCCTTGTGCAATGATGCACTGATTTTAGGAGGTTCCTGACTAGCTCGGATAACTCCCTGGCTTTCTCTTCCGGGAGAAACACCTTTTTCTGGACTGTGTCCAGAATCATCCCTAAGCACAGGAGACTTGTTGTCGGGATCAGCTGCGATTTTGGAATATTTAGAATCCACCCCTGCTGTTGTAACAGTATCCGAGATAGTGCTACTCCGACCTCCAACTGTTCCCTGGACTTTGCCCTTATCAGGAGATCGTCCAAGTAAGGGATAATTAAGACGCCTTTTCTTCGAAGAAGAACCATCATTTCGGCCATTACCTTGGTAAAGACCCGGGGTGCCGTAGACAATCCAAACGGCAGCGTCTGAAACTGATAGTGACAGTTCTGTACCACGAACCTGAGGTACCCTTAGTGATAAGGGCAAATTTGGGACATGGAGGTAAGCATCCCTGATGTCTCGGGACACCAGATAGTCCCCTTCTTCCCGGTTCGTTATCACTGCTCTGAGTGACTCCATCTTGATTTGAACCTTTGTAAGTGTTCAAATTTTTTTAGATTTAGAATAGGTCTCACCTAGCCTTCTGGCTTCAGTACCACAATATAGTGTGGATTAATACCCCTTTTCTTGTTGTAGGAGGGGTAATTTAATTATCACCTGCTGGGAATACAGCTCGTGAATTTTTTCCCATACTGCCTCCTTGTCGGAGGGAGACCTTGGTAAAGCAGACTTCAGGAGCCTGCGCAGGGGAAACGTCTCGACATTCCAAACTGTACCCCTGGGATACTACTTGTAGGATCCAGGGGTCCTGTACGGTCTCAGCGTCATGCTGAGAGCTTGTCAGAAGCGGTGGAACGCTTCTGTTCCTGGGAATGGGCTGCCTGCTGCAGTCTTCTTCCCTTTCCTCTATCCCTGGGCAGATATGACTCTTATAGGGACGAAAGGACTGAAGCTGAAAAGACGGTGTCTTTTTCTGCAGAGATGTGACTTAGGGTAAAAACGGTGGATTTTCCAGCAGTTGCCGTGGCCACCAGGTCCGATGGACCGACCCCAAATAACTCCTCTTCCTTTATACGGCAATACACCTTTGTGCCGTTTGGAATCTGCATCACCTGACCACTGTCGTGTCCATAAACATCTTCTGGCAGATATGGACATCGCACTTACTCTTGATGCCAGAGTGCAAATATCCCTCTGTGCATCTCGCATATATAGAAATACATCCTTTAAATGCTCTATAGTCAATAAAATACTGTCCCTGTCAAGGGTATCAATATTTTTAGTCAGGGAATCCGACCAAGCCACCCCAGCTCTGCACATCCAGGCTGAGGCGATCGCTGGTCGCAGTATAACACCAGTATGTGTGTATATACTTTTTATGATATTTTTCCAGCCTCCTGTCAGCTGGCTCCTTGAGGACGGCCCTATCTATAGACGGTACCGCCACTTGTTCTGATAAGCGTGTGAGCGCCTTATCCACCCTAAGGGGTGTTTCCCAACGCGCCCTAACTTCTGGCGGGAAAGGGTATAACGCCCATATTTTCTATCGGGGGGAACCCACGCATCATCACACACTTCATTTAATTTATCTGATTCAGGAAAAACTACGGTAGTTTTTTCACATCCCACATAATACCCTCTTTTGTGGTACTTGTAGTATCAGAAATATGTAACACCTCCTTCATTGCCCTTAACGTGTGGCCCTAATAAGGAATACGTTTGTTTATTCACCGTCGACACTGGATTCAGTGTCCCTGTCTGTGTCTGTGTCGACCGACTAAAGTAAACGGGCGTTTTAAAACCCCTGACGGTGTTTTTGAGACGTCTGGACCGGTACTAATTGTTTGTCGGCCGTCTCATGTCGTCAACCGACCTTGGCGCGTGTTGACATTATCACGTAATTCCCTAAATAAGCCATCCATTCCGGTGTCGACTCCCTAGAGAGTGACATCACCATTACAGGCAATTGCTCCGCCTCCTCACCAACATCGTCCTCATACTTGTCGACACACACGTACCGACACACAGCACACACACAGGGAATGCTCTGATAGAGGACAGGACCCACTAGCCCTTTGGAGAGACAGAGGGAGAGTTTGCCAGCACACACCAAAAACGCTATAATTATATAGGGACAACCTTATATAAGTGTTTTCCCTTATAGCATCTTTTTTATATATTTCTAACGCCAAATTAGTGCCCCCCCTCTCTGTTTTAACCCTGTTTCTGTAGTGCAGTGCAGGGGAGAGCCTGGGAGCCTTCCCTCCAGCCTTTCTGTGAGGGAAAATGGCGCTGTGTGCTGAGGAGATAGGCCCCGCCCCTTTTTCGGCGGCCTCGCCTCCCGCTCTTAACGGATTCTGGCAGGGGTTAAATATCTCCATATAGCCCCCGGAGGCTATATGTGAGGTATTTTTAGCCAAAAAAGGTTTTCATTTGCCTCCCAGGGCGCCCCCCTCCCAGCGCCCTGCACCCTCAGTGACTGCCGTGTGAAGTGTGCTGAGAGGAAAATGGCGCACAGCTGCAGTGCTGTGCGCTACCTTAAGAAGACTGAGGAGTCTTCTGCCGCCGATTCTGGACCTCTTCTCGTTTCAGCATCTGCAAGGGGGCCGGCGGCGAGGCTCCGGTGACCATCCAGGCTGTACCTGTGATCGTCCCTCTGGAGCTAATGTCCAGTAGCCAAGAAGCCAATCCATCCTGCACGCAGGTGAGTTCACTTCTTCTCCCCTAAGTCCCTCGTTGCAGTGATCCTGTTGCCAGCAGGACTCACTGTAAAATAAAAAACCTAAGCTAAACTTTTCTAAGCAGCTCTTTAGGAGAGCCACCTAGATTGCACCCTTCTCGGCCGGGCACAAAAATCTAACTGAGGCTTGGAGGAGGGTCATAGGGGGAGGAGCCAGTGCACACCACCTGATCCTAAAGCTTTACTTTTTGTGCCCTGTCTCCTGCGGAGCCGCTATTCCCCATGGTCCTTTCAGGAACCCCAGCATCCACTAGGACGATAGAGAAATACAGAATTTCCTACTACCTGTGTGAGCAGCCCCTACTGGAATTGTTGGGTATAGCACATCACAGCAGGCAAGGTAAGGGCAGGCCAAGTGTTATATTAACAGGATCAGAATCTTCAGACACCAATTACAATCTCTCTCGCAAACAAAACAGGGGCACACGGTACACTGTAGGGAATGATTATACCATTTTATAGAACAACCTCGCCTCCCGTATGTGTGATTACCCAGACACAGCTGCACAAGCAGATAATGCGCATTTTTTAAAACGGAATTGAAATGGGCTCTTGAAAGAAAGATAAGAGCTGAACATCACACAAATCTTGCAGACATCTTAAACATGGCAATGGGAAGGAAACAAGCCCATTTGCAGGCAGCATAGGATATAGCGCAGAGGACCGGGAGCGGTAGGTTTAATTAACTTGCAAATGAAAAAAGCACGGCAGCACTTAATAAAGCTCCATCTATATAACATTTTATTGGCCAATAAAAATAAACTGGGAGAACAATAACATGTTATATCTTCGTGCTAAACACAAACGCTCGCGCAATCTGTTTTCAAACACCGAGTTAAACGACTGCTAAAGCTAAAGAGCTGTTTATTTCATATGAACGAGCTGCTAATAACATTCACAAATATATGAGCGCAGCTGTTTCGGCTTATCGGAAGTGAATATATTTGAGATACTAAGGAGATTAATGGGAAACTTATTTTTTAATGCCTTTTATATTTTATATAAAGATAGATAGATAGATAGATAGATAGATAGATAGATAGATAGATAGATAGATAGATAGATAGATAGATAGATAGTCATAAGTCCATTGGAGGGTCTTGATGAGACTGGCTACATTACAATGGGCGGTATAGGCCCTGGTATCCCGTGGGAAACTTTACATCTATATATGGGAATATTTCAGAACTTATCTGAACAACCTGCTGTAATTTCAGTTTTGCTAAAACAAAATTTTAAGGGAACATAGACACAAAGGGCCTAATTCAGACCTGATTCAGCGCTAGCATTTTTTTGCTGCGCTGCGATCAGGTCACAACTGCGCATGCGTATGCATCGCAATGCGCAGGTGCGTCGCACGGGTACAAAGCGGATCGTTGCTGTGCAATGGGTTTTACGAAGAATCCATTCGCACAGCCGATCGCAAGGAGATTGACAGGAAGAAGGCGTGTGTGGGTGGCAACTGACCCTTTTCAGGGAGTGGTTGGAAAAACGCAGGCGTGTCCAAGCGTTTGCAGGGCGGGTGTCTGACGTCAATTCCGGCCCCGGACAGGCTGAAGTTTTTTTGTACCACTCGGCTACACATGCGATCGCACACTTGCACAGCTAAAATACACTCCCCGGTGGGCGGTGACTATGCGAACGCAGGACTACAAAAAACAGCTAGCGAGCAAACAGGTCTGAATGACCCCCAAAGAGTGGGAAAACCCAGACTGCATAATAAAATAGTGTAAGATACATGTATAGAACATATAATGAGAATGCAGCATAATAAATTAACCTTTCACAGCACAACTGTCAGCTGCCCTCATCCCATCACCTGTACATAGGACCTCAATGCAATCTATAGTTTACGGAAACATAAGGTTTGAATGCAAACTGTAAGAGACATCTGGGCTGTGCAGGGGCGGATCTGTACACCTCAGAGACTGACATCTACTTATGACGTATGACGGATGATTGCATGCTCCATAACATGCAGTAAAACTGAAGGACAACAGTCTTAAGGCTGTATTTAATCAGAAACTTGTTTCCCTATAACTCCATACCAATTGCCTCATATTTAAAGAGCTTCCTTGATTATATTAGAACCATGGGGTTCCAATGTTTGTGAGGATACTGCTCCCCTGAGTAAAAGCTGGAACACATTAGGTAATACATGCAGGACAATCTATGGCTCTCACTGCATCTGCCTGAATAGCTGCTGCGGCTTCATATGTTGTACGTGAGGAGGATGCTGCAAGCTGCGTATCTGGTCTATTAAGCAGTCGGTACCATGTGTACTAACAGTGATATCCTAACTGATCCACAGGTCGCTACTCTGCGGATCACTAACATTCGCTCACAGGGCAACCCAATCTCTATGTTGCTATTAAAGTAAATCCGCAGCTGATGCGGCAAAACATCACTGTAATACAGGAGAAAGAAAAAAATCTGAGTATACCAACATAGGTTGATATGTGCGCATGCACGTTTATTTATTTGTATATGGGGACACAGCTGTTTCTTCTCGCCAATGTTTTTCTGAATGAAACTGTGAGATATATGTGACTTGTTATCTATCTCTCTCTATGTATGTATGTATGTATGTATGTATGTATGAATGTATGTGTATATGTATGTACGTATGTATGTATGTGTATATGTATACAGTATATATAACACATAGATGGTACGGCACTCCAATGATTTTCAAACAAGTTTCATGTGACCCGTTTGAAAATCATTGGAGTGCCGCACCATCTCTGTGTTGTATTCATCCTCGCTGTGAGGGCACCCATTGTTGTTCTTTATTAAGTGGCTGTGCCGGACCCCTGTCTGTTGTTTTATATACAGGTTGAGTCTCCGTTATCCAAAATGCTTGGGACCAGAGGTATTTTGGATATGGGATTTTTCCGTATTTTGGAATAAATGCATACCATAATGATATCATGGTGATGGGACCTAAATCTAAGCACAGAATGCATTTATGTGTCATATACACCTTATACACACTGCCTGAAGGTAATTTTAGACAATATTTTTTTATAACTTTGTGCATTAAACAAAGTGTGTGTACATACACACAATTCATTTATGTTTCATATACACCTTATACACACAGCCTGAAGGTCATTTAATACAATATTTTTAATAACTTTGTGTATTAAACAAAGTTTGTGTACATTGAGCCATCAAAAAACAAAGGTTTCACTATCTCACTCTCACTCAAAAAAGCCCGTATTTCTGAATATTTGGATATGGGATACTCAACCTGTATACATTGATATTTATGTTGCCTGACTGGGTTGTCTATACATTGCGGCGCCAGACGGTTCACAACTTCCGGTTTAACCGGAAGTGACGCGGCGGCTACTGAGGCACATGATCCATGTATCCATTAGCATTTAGGTATATATAGGGGGCCTGGGAGGCACTATGCAGGTCCTGGTTCCTTCTTGAAGCTGCTGTTGATGCTACTGATATCCTGACTATGTATTGACTGGCGTATACCTTGAGAAAGGTCCGAATATAGGACCGAAACGTTGGTGAGCCCCTTCTGTGTATATACTTGTTTGTGACATGAAGTTACATGGAACCAAGTTTTTTAATAAATGACTTTATTGCTTATACCATATCCTGCAAGTCTGGAGAGTGCTATCTTTCTCCACTGATATGTGGAGAAACACTGTATTGTACTATGAGTCTGACCCTGTGAGTGGATCGGACTTTGATTTGGCACCCCAGCCGTTACCTGTGTTGGGTGAGAGTGTGGGACTTCTCTTACATACATATATATATATATATATAGATAGATAGATAGATAGATATATATAGATATAGATAGATATATATAGATATACACACAGGGTGATTCAAAAGTCGCAGTACACCCTTTTGTTTCAAAAAACTGTGCAGGAAAACTGAATACTCCAGTAAGGTATGGGTGAGGTGGGCTAACTTTTAGGGTATGTACCGAACATGGGCGCCATCTTGAAATCGGCCATCTTGAAATCGGCCATCTTGAATCCAAGTCAGTTTTTTTAAATGGAAAGGGGGTTGTGTAACATGTCAGACAACATCACAATTTGCTGAAAAGTTTATTGCAGCAAACAGATTTGAAATAGCGGTTATGGTTCAGAAGTTACAACATTTTTTTGATGGAATTACAGGCTGATCTGTTCTCCATAAAGGACAGTCATTTAATGTGTTCAACATGTTGTCCCTCTTGGTCAACACAAATTCGAATGGCGCTGGATCCAATTGTCATGCGCTCACAGAAGGATTTCCAAAGAAATGCTGGCACACGCTTCTTAAATGACTTGCTGGAGATGATGTCTGTTTCTTATTTTCTCCGCATACACGAGTTTCTTTAAATGACCCCACAGATAAAAGTCATTGGATTGGACGACGTGGTTCTGTGGAATGGCCACCCAGATCACTTGACCTCACGCCACTTGACTTTTATCTGGGGGATCATTTAAAGCAACTCGTGTATGCGGAGAAAATAAGAAACAGGCATCATCTCCAGCAACGCATGGGAGAAGCATGTGCCAGCATTTGTTCAGAAATCCTTCTGCGAGTGCATGACGATTGGGAAAGCTTGATAGTCAGTAACTGCTTATCTGCTGTGTAAAGGGTACCGACAGCTGTCCCAGTGACCTTAAGTGTTGTGTGAAAATCCTTACCTTTTTTCCTCAACAGAGGAGCCCTAAGGAGAGCGAGAAGCTAAGCGAGGAGACCTAGGGCCCTTTGGAATAGAGTCAGCCGATTCATGCAAACCTTACATACAGCCGGCAGAGCTTGGCCTGTCGTCCCAGCATTTACAGCACTGAGCGGGGCAGCATCAGAGGCGGGACGGGGAAGAGAACGAGGCAGATTACTCTCCTCCAGCCTTTTGACAGCGACAATCCAGGGCAGGCCTGTTGCAAGTCTAATTGCTGATCTTCTGTGATAAGCTAATCGGTTGACTTTAGGTAAATCCCGTTGTCCAGAAAATAAGACACAGAATACAGATCACCGTACAATAAAATCTTTGTGATTATACTTGAAATTCCACAGCGAAGCGCGGGTATTCAGCTACCAATCTATAAAGAACACACACATCTAACCCCAATGTCATATGTGTTCCGGTAGGAGAGCTATATACTTTGGATATTACACCTAAATGACTCACCTGGGTGATGATCGGGATGCAGATCTTCCACCGCTATCTGTACCACTTCCGCCAGCTCCTGTCCCGACATCATTGATATCCGTGTATTCAAGAACAAGTCAATGTCCTGGGTGGTCCTACATCAGAGACACAGAAAGAATACAGATTAAACCTACGCTATTAGTTTTATTTTTGTTTTTATTTCCTAGACCACACAATGTACAGTACTAGCCAAATCCCATCCCAGCGAATTGCTCATTATATAAGGATAAAATTAACAGAAAGGAAGTTAATTTATTTGTCCATCCCTACGGTAACCCTCCTCTCTCCCACATCCACTTCTTTTTCCTTGTTAACCCTTATTAAAGAAAATGAATACGTTTTACTATTAAGATTCCTCTTTAATGCGTCTACATGTTTTCATGTTTACTACAGACTGTAAGCTCTTCAGGAAAGACCGATTTTCTCTTGTTGTAATAGAACAAACTCCTTTACATTGTGCTTTTTTGTTTTACCTTGCAATGTACCTTGCTCACAGATGACAACACATAAGCTATACACACATATGAATAATACAAGAGGAATCCCATGTGGGAAGCTGGCTCTACAGTCACATCTGAGCGTTTGACTGACCAATAAATTGTGTGACTGGGCAGTCCTGATCATCATGTTGCGTTACCTTAGATAGCGCAAGCCCTGGCTCGCCGTGTAAGAAAGAAGATTAACATGTTTACCAATAGCTCCAATCTACTTAAGAACTGGCAGACATTACGCGCAGTTAGACTGTGGCTCATAAGATGCAGCTGGCAGTAGGACAAAGCTGGCATACAGCGATAAGACAGGAACAGCCAGAGCTGGCTCTGATCTTTCACTCCTGTAGAGAGATTTCGGCGTTCTGGTAAGTTGCACTACATGACTCCACTGCTGGCCGAAGAGCCAAAGCACAAGCCAAGACCTCAGATGACTGCGATGGTTCTATCACAACCATTGCTTTGTTTCTTCAGAAAATTGCACAAATTAGAAATTTGATTATAATAAAGTACAATCTGTATTTCCAGAGACCTCAAGATGATAATTTACGCTGATAAATAAAATATAGCTTACCCCTCTTACAGTCTTGACACGAGAAGCCAAGGAGGAATGAAATTCTCTGGGTACTAATCAGTAGAAAGACTAATGGCCCATACACACGGTGAGATTCGGGCTGTGCCCGAGTCTCCCTATGCGACAGGGGATAGGTCGGCACATAGTCAGTATCGCAAGCACACTCAGTAGCACTTTCGATGGGTTGGTTCAATGAAGGACGGCTGGAAACGACGCATTGGGGGTGCACAATATACAATGTTTACGATAATAAGATTTTACTTACCGATAAATCTATTTCTCGTAGTCCGTAGTGGATGCTGGGGACTCCGTCAGGACCATGGGGATATAGCGGCTCCGCAGGAGACAGGGCACAATAATAAAAGCTTTAGGATCAGGTGGTGTGCACTGGCTCCTCCCCCTATGACCCTCCTCCAAGCCTCAGTTAGGATACTGTGCCCGGACGAGCGTGCATAATAAGGAAGGATATTGAATCCCGGGTAAGACTCATACCAGCCACACCAATCACACCGTACAACCTGTGATCTGAACCCAGTTAACAGTATGATAACAACGAAGGAGCCTCTGAAAAGATGGCTCACAACAAGAATAACCCGATTTTTGTAACAATAACTATGTACAAGTATTGCAGACAATCCGCACTTGGGATGGGCGCCCAGCATCCACTACGGACTACGAGAAATAGATTTATCGGTAAGTAAAATCTTATTTTCTCTGACGTCCTAGTGGATGCTGGGGACTCCGTCAGGACCATGGGGATTATACCAAAGCTCCCAAACGGGCGGGAGAGTGCGGATGACCCTGCAGCACCGAATGAGAGAACTCCATGTCCTCCTCAGCCAGGGTATCAAATTTGTAGAATTTAGCAAACGTGTTTTCCCCTGACCAAGTAACTGCTCGGCAAAGTTGTAAAGCCGAGACCCCTCGGGCAGTCGCCCAAGATGAGCCCCCTTCCTTTTGGAATGGGCTTTTACCGATTTTGGCTGTGGCAGGCCTGCCACAGAATGTGTAAACTGAATTGTATTACAAATCCAGCGAGCAATCGTCTGCTTAGAAGCAGGAGCACCCATCTTGTTGGGTGCATACAGGCTAAACAGCGAGTCAGATTTTCTGACTCCAGCCTTTCTGGAAACATATTTTTCAGGGCCCTGACAACGTCAAGTAACTTGGAGTCCTCCAAGTCCCTAGTACCCGCAGGTACCACAATAGGTTGGTTCATGTGAAAAACAGAAAACACCTTAAGGAGAAATTGAGGACGAGTCCTCAATTCTGCCCTGTCAGAATGAAAAATTAAGTAAGGGCTTTATATATGATAAAGCCGCCAATTCTGACACACGCCTGGCTGAAGCCAGGGCTAATAGCATCGTCACCTTCCATGTGAGATATTTTAAGTCCACAGTGGTGAGTGGTTCAAACCAATGTGACTTTAGGAAACTCAAAACAACATTGAGATCCCAAGGTGCCACTGGGGCACAAAAGGAGGCTGTATATGCAGTACCCCTTTTACAAACATCTGAACGTCAGGCACTAAAGCCAGTTCTTTCTGGAAGAAATTCGACAGGGCCAAAATTTGAACCTTAATGGACCCTAATTTTAGGCCCATAGACAGTCCTGTTTTCAGGAAATGTAGGAAACGACCCAGTTGGAATTCCTCTGTAGGGGCCTTCTTGGCCCCACACCACGCAACATATCTTCGCCAAATGCGGTGAAAATGTTTTGCGGTTACATCCTTCCTGTCTTCGACCAGGGTAGGGATGACTTCATCTGGAATGCCCTTTCAGGATCCGGCGTTCAACCGCCATGCCGTCAAACGCAGCCGCGGTAAGTCTTGGAACAGACAAGGCCCCTGCTGGAGCAGGTCCTTTCTTAAAGGTAGAGGCCACGGGTCTTCCGTGAACATCTCTTGAAGTTTCGGGTACCAAGTCCTTCTTGGCCAATCCGGAACCACGAGTATCATTCTTACTCATCTCCCTCTTATGATTCTCAGTACTTTTTGTATGAGAGGCATAGGAGGGAACACATACTCTGACTGGTACATCCACAGTGTTACCAGAGCGTCCACCGCTATTGCCTGAGGGTCCCTTGACCTGGCGCAATATCTAGTTTTTTGTTCAGGCGGGACGCCATCATGTCCACCTTTGGTTTTTCACAACGGTTTACAATCATGTGGAAGACTTCCCGATGAAGTCCCCACTCTCCCGGGTGGAGGTCATGCCTGCTGAGGAAGTCTGCTTCCCAGTTTTCCACTCCCGGAATGAACACTGCTGAGAGTGTTATCACATGATTTTTCGCCCAGCGAAGAATCCTTGCAGTTTCTGCCATTTCCCTCCTGCTTCTTGTGCCGCCCTGTCTGTTTACGTGGGCGACTGCCGTGATGTTGTCCCACTGGATCAATACCGGCTGACCTTGAAGCAGAGGTCTTGCTAAGCTTAGAGCATTGTAAATTGCCCTTAGCTCCAGTATATTTATGTGGAGAGAAGTCTCCAGACTCGATCACACTCTCTGGAAATTTTTTTCCTTGTGTGACTGCTCCCCAGCCACTCAGGCTGGCATCCGTGGTCACCAGGACCCAGTCCTGAATGCCGAATCTGCGGCCCTTTCATAGATGAGCACTCTGCAGCCACCGCAGAAGAAACACCCTTGTCCTTGGAGACAGGGTTATCCGCTGATGCATCTGAAGATGCGATCCGGACCATTTTTCCAGCAGATCCCACGTAAAGGTTCTTGCGTGAAATCTACCGAATGGGATCGCTTTGTAAGAAACCACCATTTTTCACAGGATCCTTGTGCAATGATGCACTGATACTTTTCCTGGTTTTAGGAGGTTCCTGACTAGCTCGGATAACTCCCTGGCGTTCTTCTCCGGGAGAAAACATCCTTTTCTGGACTGTGTCCAGAATCATCCCTAGGAACAGTAGACGTGTCGTCGGAAAAAACTGCGATTTTGGAATATTTAGAATCCACTCGTGCTGTCGTAGAACTACTTAAGATAGTGCTACTCCGACCTCCAACTGTTCTCTGGACCTTGCCCTTATCAGGAAAGCGTCCATATTTCTTTTAAGAAGAATCATCATTTCGGCCATTACCTTGGTAAAGACCCGGGGTGCCGTGGACAATCCTAACGGCAGCGTCTGAACTGATAGTGACAGTTCTGTACCACGAACCTGAGGTACCCTTGGTGAGAAGGGCAAATTTGGACATGTAGGTAAGCGTCCCTGATATCCAGTGACACCATATCGTCCCCTTCTTCCTGGTTCGCTATCACTGCTCTGAGTGACTCCATCTTGATTTGAACGCTTGTATGTAAGTGTTCAAATATTTCAGATCTCACCTAGCCGTCTGGCTTCAGTACCACAATATAGTGTGGAATAATACCCCTTCCCTTGTTGTAGAAGGGGTACTTTGATTATCACCTGCTGGGAATACAGCCTGTGAATTGTTCCCAATACTGCCTCCCTGTCGGAGGGAGACGTTGGTAAAGCAGACTTCAGGAACTTGTGAGGGGGAGACGTCTCGAATTTCCAATGTACACCTGGGATACTACGTGTAGGATCCAGGAGTCCACTTGTGAGTGAGCCCACTGCGTGCTGAAACTCTTGAGATGACCCCCTACCGCACCTGAGTCCGCTTGTACGGCCCCAGCGTCATGCTGCGGACTTGGCAGAAGCTGTGGAGGGCTTCTGTTCCTGGGAATGGGCTGCCTGCTGCAGTCTTCTTCCCTTTCCTCTACCCCTGGGCAGATATGACTGGCCCTTTTGCCCGCCTGCCCTTATGGGGACGAAAGGACTGAGACTGAAAAGACTGTGTCCTTTTCTGCCGAGATGTGACTTGGGGTAACAAAAGGTGGATTTTTCAGCTGTTGCCATGGCCACCAGGTCCGATGGACCACCCCTTTATACGGCAATACTTCCATGTGCCGTCTGGAATCTGCATCACCTGACCACTGTCGTCTGGCAGATATGGACATCACATTTACTCTTGATGCCAGAATGCAAATATCCCTCTGCGCATCTCGCATATATAGAAATGCATCCTTAAAATGCTCTATAGTCAATAAAATCTTGTCCCTGTCAAGGGTATCAATATTTTCAGTCAGGAAATCCGACCAAGCCCCCTCAGCGCTGCACATCCAGGCTGAGGCGATTGCTGGTCGTAGTATAACACCAGTATATGTGTATATACTTTTAGGATATTTTTCAGCTTCCTATCAGCTGGCTCCTTGAGGGCTGCCGTATCTGGAGACGGTAACGCCACTTGTTTTTATAAGCGTGTGAGCGCCTTATTCACCCTAAGGTGTGTTTCCCAACTCGCCCTAACTTCTGGCGGGAAAGGGTATACCGCCAATAATTTTCTATCGGAGGAAACCCACGTATCATCACACACTTCATTTAATTTATCTGATTCAGGAAAAACTACAAGTAGTTTATTCACACCCTACATAATACCCTTATTTGTGGTACTTGTAGTATCAGAAATATGTAACACCTCCTTCATTGCCCTTAACATGAAACGTGTGGCCCTAAAGGAAAATACGTTTGTTTCTTCACCGTCGACACTGGAGTCAGTGTCCGTGTCTGTGTCGACCGACTGAGGTAAATGGGCGTTTTTACAAGCCCCTGACGGTGTCTGAGACGCCTGGACAGGTACTAGTTTGTTTGCCGGCCGTCTCATGTCGTCAACCGACCTTGCAGCGTGTTGACATTATCACGTAATTCCTAAATAAGCCATCCATTCCAGTGTCGACTCCCTAGAGAGTGACATCACCAATACAGGCAATTTGCTCCGCCTCCTCACCAACATCGTCCTCCTACATGTCGACACACACGTACCGACACACAGCACACACACAGGGAATGCTCTGACAGAGGACAGGACCCCACTAGCCCTTTGGGGAGACAGAGGGAGAGTTTGCCAGCACACACCAAAAACGCTATAATTATACAGGGACAACCCCTTATACAAGTGTTTTCCCTTATAGCATTTTTATATATGTAATCATATCGCCAAATAAGTGCCCCCCCTCTCTGTTTTAACCCTGTTTCTGTAGTGCAGTGCAGGGGAGAGCCTGGGAGCCTTCCTCACAGCAGAGCTGAGCAGGAAAATGGCGCCGTGTGCTGAGGAGAATAGGCCCCGCCCCCTTTTCGGCGGGCTCTTCTCCCGGAGTTTGTGAGATCTGGCAGGGGTTAAATACATCCATATAGCCTCAAGGGCTATATGTGATGTATTTTAGCCATAAAAATAAGATTTTACTTACCGATAAATCTATTTCTCGGAGTCCGTAGTGGATGCTGGGGTTCCTGAAAGGACCATGGGGAATAGCGGCTCCGCAGGAGACAGGGCACAAAAAGTAAAGCTTTTCCAGATCAGGTGGTGTGCACTGGCTCCTCCCCCTATGACCCTCCTCCAGACTCCAGTTAGGTACTGTGCCCGGACGAGCGTACACAATAAGGGAGGATTTTGAATCCCGGGTAAGACTCATACCAGCCACACCAATCACACCGTACAACCTGTGATCTAAACCCAGTTAACAGTATGATAACAGCGGAGCCTCTGAAAGATGGCTTCCTTCAACAATAACCCGAATTAGTTAACAATAACTATGTACAATTTATGCAGATAATCCGCACTTGGGATGGGCGCCCAGCATCCACTACGGACTCCGAGAAATAGATTTATCGGTAAGTAAAATCTTATTTTCTCTATCGTCCTAGTGGATGCTGGGGTTCCTGAAAGGACCATGGGGATTATACCAAAGCTCCCAAACGGGCGGGAGAGTGCGGATGACTCTGCAGCACCGAATGAGAGAACTCCAGGTCCTCCTTAGCCAGAGTATCAAATTTGTAAAATTTTACAAACGTGTTCTCCCCTGACCACGTAGCTGCTCGGCAAAGTTGTAATGCCGAGACCCCTCGGGCAGCCGCCCAAGATGAGCCCACCTTCCTTGTGGAGTGGGCCTTTACAGATTTAGGCTGTGGCAGGCCTGCCACAGAATGTGCAAGTTGGATTGTGCTACAGATCCAACGAGCAATCGTCTGCTTAGACGCAGGAGCACCCATCTTGTTGGGTGCATACAATATAAACAACGAGTCAGATTTTCTGACTCCAGCTGTCCTTGCAATATATATTTTTAATGCTCTGACAACGTCCAGTAACTTGGAGTCCTCCAAGTCACTTGTAGCCGCAGGCACTACAATAGGCTGGTTCAGATGAAATGCTGACACCACCTTAGGGAGAAAATGCGGACGAGTCCGCAGTTCTGCCCTGTCCGAAAGGAAAATCAGATATGGGCTTTTGTAAGATAAAGCTGCCAATTCTGATACTCTCCTGGCAGAAGCCAGGGCTAGAAGCATGGTCACTTTCCAAGTGAGATATTTCAAATCCACCTTTTTTAGTGGTTCAAACCAATGAGATTTTAGAAAGTCCAAAACCACATTGAGATCCCACGGTGCCACTGGAGGCACCACAGGAGGCTGTATATGCAGCACTCCCTTAACAAAGGTCTGGACTTCAGGGACTGAAGCCAATTCTTTTTGAAAGAAAATCGACAGGGCCGAAATTTGAACCTTAATAGATCCCAATTTGAGACCCATAGACAATCCTGATTGCAGGAAATGTAGGAATCGACCCAGTTGAAATTCCTCCGTCGGAGCACTCCGATCTTCGCACCACGCAACATATTTTCGCCAAATTCGGTGATAATGTTGCACGGTTACTTCCTTCCTTGCTTTAATCAAAGTAGGAATGACTTCTTCCGGCATGCCTTTTTCCTTTAGGATCCGGCGTTCAACCGCCATGCCGTCAAACGCAGCCGCGGTAAGTCTTGAAACAGACAGGGACCCTGCTGAAGCAAGTCCCTCCTTAGAGGTAGAGGCCACGGATCCTCCGTGATCATCTCTTGAAGTTCCGGGTACCAAGTCCTTCTTGGCCAATCCGGAACCACTAGTATCGTTCTTACGCCTCTTTGCCGTATAATTCTCAATACTTTTGGTATGAGAGGCAGAGGAGGAAACACATACACCGACTGGTACACCCAAGGCGTTACCAGCGCGTCCACAGCTATTGCCTGCGGATCTCTTGACCTGGCGCAATACCTGTCCAGTTTTTTGTTGAGGCGAGACGCCATCATGTCCACCATTGGTCTTTCCCAACGGGTTACCAGCATGTGGAAGACTTCTGGATGAAGTCCCCACTCTCCCGGGTGAAGATCGTGTCTGCTGAGGAAGTCTGCTTCCCAGTTGTCCACTCCCGGGATGAACACTGCTGACAGTGCTATCACATGATTCTCTGCCCAGCGAAGAATCCTTGCAGCTTCTGCCATTGCACTCCTGCTTCTTGTGCCGCCCTGTCTGTTCACATGGGCGACTGCCGTGATGTTGTCCGACTGGATCAACACCGGTTTTCCCTGAAGCAGAGGTTCTGCCTGGCTTAGAGCATTGTATATTGCTCTTAGTTCCAGAATGTTTATGTGAAGAGACGTTTCCAGACTCGTCCATACTCCCTGGAAGTTTCTTCCTTGTGTGACTGCTCCCCAGCCTCTCAGGCTGGCGTCCGTGGTCACCAGGATCCAATCCTGTATGCCGAATCTGCGGCCCTCCAATAGATGAGGACTCTGCAACCACCACAGAAGAGACACCCTTGTCCTTGGAGACAGGGTTATCCGTAGGTGCATCTGAAGATGCGACCCTGACCATTTGTCCAACAGATCCCTTTGGAAAATTCTTGCGTGGAATCTGCCGAATGGAATTGCTTCGTAAGAAGCCACCATTTTTCCCAGGACTCTTGTGCATTGATGTACAGACACCTTTCCTGGTTTTAGGAGGTTCCTGACAAGCTCGGATAACTCCTTGGCTTTTTCCTCCGGGAGAAAAACCTTTTTCTGAACCGTGTCCAGAATCATCCCTAGGAACAGCAGCCGAGTTGTCGGCATTAACTGGGATTTTGGAATATTCAGAATCCACCCGTGCTGTTTTAGCACTTCTTGAGACAGTGCTAATCCCATCTCTAGCTGTTCTCTGGACCTTGCCCTTATTAGGAGATCGTCCAAGTATGGGATAATTAATATGCCTTTTCTTCGAAGAAGAATCATCATCTCGGCCATTACCTTTGTAAAGATCCGAGGTGCCGTGGACAATCCGAACGGCAGCGTCTGAAACGGATAGTGACAGTTTTGTATAACGAACCTGAGGTACCCCTGGTGTGAGGGGTAAATTGGAACGTGGAGATACGCATCCTTGATGTCCAAGGATACCATAAAGTCCCCTTCTTCCAGGTTCGCTATCACTGCTCTGAGTGACTCCATCTTGAACTTGAACTTCTTTATGTACAGGTTCAAGGACTTCAGATTTAGAATAGGCCTTACCGAGCCATCCGGCTTCGGTACCACAAAAAGAGTGGAATAATACCCCTTCCCTTGTTGTAGAAGAGGTACCTTGACTATCACCTGCTGAGAGTACAGCTTGTGAATGGCTTCCAAAACCGTCTCCCTTTCGGAGGGGGACGTTGGTAAAGCAGACTTCAGGAAACGGCGAGGTGGATCTGTCTCTAATTCCAACCTGTACCCTTGAGATATTATCTGCAGGATCCAGGGATCTACCTGCGAGTGAGCCCACTGCGCGCTGTAATTTTTGAGACGACCGCCCACCGTCCCCGAGTCCGCTTGAGAAGCCCCAGCGTCATGCTGAGGCTTTTGTAGAAGCCGGGGAGGGCTTCTGTTCCTGGGAAGGAGCTGCGTGTTGCTGTCTCTTCCCTCGACCTCTGCCTCGTGGCAGATATGAATAGCCCTTTGCTCTCTTATTTTTAAAGGAACGAAAGGGCTGCGGTTGAAAAGTCGGTGCCTTTTTATGTTGGGGAGTGACTTGAGGTAGAAAGGTGGATTTCCCGGCTGTAGCCGTGGCCACCAAATCTGATAGACCGACTCCAAATAACTCCTCCCCTTTATACGGCAAAACTTCCATATGCCGTTTTGAATCCGCATCGCCTGTCCACTGTCGCGTCCATAAAGCTCTTCTGGCCGAAATGGACATAGCACTTACCCGTGATGCCAGTGTGCAGATATCCCTCTGTGCATCACGCATATAAAGAAATGCATCCTTTATTTGTTCTAACGACAGTAAAATATTGTCCCTGTCCAGGGTATCAATATTTTCAATCAGGGACTCTGACCAAACTACCCCAGCACTGCACATCCAGGCAGTCGCTACAGCTGGTCGTAGTATAACACCTGCATGTGTGTATATACTTTTTTGGATATTTTCCATCCTCCTATCTGATGGATCTTTAAGTGCGGCCGTCTCAGGAGAGGGTAACGCCACTTGTTTAGATAAGCGTGTTAGCGCCTTGTCCACCCTAGGAGGTGTTTCCCAGCGCTCCCTAACCTCTGGCGGGAAAGGGTATAATGCCAATAATTTCTTTGAAATTATCAGCTTTTTATCAGGGGCAACCCACGCTTCATTACACACGTCATTTAATTCTTCTGATTCAGGAAAAACTATAGGTAGTTTTTTCACACCCCACATAATACCCTGTTTAGTGGTACCTGTAGTATCAGCTAAATGTAACGCCTCCTTCATTGCCAAAATCATATAACGTGTGGCCCTACTGGAAAATACGGTTGATTCGTCACCGTCACCACTGGAGTCAGTGCCTGTGTCTGGGTCTGTGTCGACCGACTGAGGCAAAGGGCGTTTCACAGCCCCTGACGGTGTTTGAGTCGCCTGGACAGGCACTAATTGATTGTCCGGCCGCCTCATGTCGTCAAACGACTGCTTTAGCGTGTTGACACTATCCCGTAGTTCCATAAATAAAGGCATCCATTCTGGTGTCGACTCCCTAGGGGGTGACATCCTCATATTTGGCAATTGCTCCGCCTCCACACCAATATCGTCCTCATACATGTCGACACACACGTACCGACACACAGCAGACACACAGGGAATGCTCCTAACGAAGACAGGACCCACTAGCCCTTTGGGGAGACAGAGGGAGAGTTTGCCAGCACACACCAAAAGCGCTATATATATATCAGGGATAGCCTTATAATAAGTGCTCCCTTATAGCTGCTTTGTTATATCAAAATATCGCCATAAATTTGCCCCCCCCTCTCTGTTTTACCCTGTTTCTGTAGTGCAGTGCAGGGGAGAGACTTGGGAGCCGTCCTGACCAGCGGAGCTGTGAGAGGAAATGGCGCCGTGTGCTGAGGAGATAGGCCCCGCCCCTTTTCTGGCGGGCTCGTCTCCCGCTATTTAGAGAAATCAGGCAGGGGTTAAATATCTCCATATAGCCTCTAGGGGCTATATGTGAGGTATTTTTAGCCTTTATATAGGTTACATTTGCCTCCCAGGGCGCCCCCCCCCCAGCGCCCTGCACCCTCAGTGACCGCGTGTGAAGTGTGCTGAGAGGAAAATGGCGCACAGCTGCAGTGCTGTGCGCTACCTTTAGAAGACTGCAGGAGTCTTCAGCCGCCGATTCTGGACCTCTTCTGACTTCAGCATCTGCAAGGGGGCCGGCGGCGCGGCTCCGGTGACCATCCAGGCTGTACCTGTGATCGTCCCTCTGGAGCTTGATGTCCAATAGCCAAGAAGCCAATCCATCCTGCACGCAGGTGAGTTGACTCCTTCTCCCCTCAGTCCCTCGCTGCAGTGATCCTGTTGCCAGCAGGAATCACTGTAAAATAAAAAACCTAGCTAAACTTTTTCTAAGCAGCTCTTTAGGAGAGCCACCTAGATTGCACCCTTCTCGGCCGGGCACAAAAATCTAACTGGAGTCTGGAGGAGGGTCATAGGGGGAGGAGCCAGTGCACACCACCTGATCTGGAAAAGCTTTACTTTTTGTGCCCTGTCTCCTGCGGAGCCGCTATTCCCCATGGTCCTTTCAGGAACCCCAGCATCCACTAGGACGATAGAGAAAAGGTATTATACATTGCTGCCCAGGGCGCCCCCCCCAGCGCCCTGCACCCTCAGTGACAGTTGGTGACTGTTGGTGAAGTGTGCTGACAACAATGGCGCACAGCTGCAGTGCTGTGCGCTACCTTATGAAGACTGAAAGTCTTCTGCCGCCTGTTTCTGGACCTATGGACCTCTTCAACTTTGGCATCTGCAAGGGGGGTCGGCGGCACGGCTCCGGGACGAACCCCAGGGTGAGACCTGTGTTCCGACTCCCTCTGGAGCTAATGGTGTCCAGTAGCCTAAGAAGCAAATCCATCCTGCACGCAGGTGAGTTTTCTTCTCTCCCCTAAGTCCCTCGTAGCAGTGAGCCTGTTGCCAGCAGGACTCACTGAAAATAAAAAACCTAACTTAAACTTTTATTCTAAGCAGCTCAGGAGAGCCACCTAGATTGCACCCTTCTCGTCGGGCACAAAAATCTAACTGAGGCTTGGAGGAGGGTCATAGGGGGAGGAGCCAGTGCACACCACCTGATCCTAAAGCTTTTATTATTGTGCCCTGTCTCCTGCGGAGCCGCTATATCCCCATGGTCCTGACGGAGTCCCCAGCATCCACTAGGACGTCAGAGAAATACTGTTCCGATCCAGGTCAGAACAATATATTGGGTGACAGATCATATAGTGTGCACCCAGCATATTACTACAGCACAGCAAGGTCACTAAGGTCATTCACTAATATATAGGGGTTTCTTAAAACTGGGTCTAGTCAAGAGCACTGACCCCATACGGCCACTTGTGAGCCAGATCACTTGTGCAATCGCTGGTGGTGAGACTACTGACAGCATTTACCAACATGCAGGATAATGATGCTATAAAATGTGATGGGATTATTGGGGGTCATTCTGACCCGTTCGCTCGCTGCGTTTTCACGCAGCAGAGCGAACGGGTCCCTGCTGCGCATGCTCCGGCGCCTTTGTGCGCCTGCGGGACGGCCGACGGCCGTGGCAGGACAGCGATTGCCTCTGCCTGATTGACAGGCAGAGGCGATCGATGGGTGGGAGGGGGCGAAACGGCGGCCTTTGGCCGGTGTTTCGTAGGCGCGGTCTGATCAATGCAGGCGTGGCCGGACTGAATGGGGGGCGTGCCGCAGCGGCTGGCGTGACGTCACACGCAGCCGCTGCAGGCCAGGGAACGAGGTGTAGCTCCCGGCCAGCTCGCTAAAGCTGCGCTGGCCGGGAGTTACTCCTGAAGTGCAAAGGCATGCCTTTGCACTTCTGCGAGGGGGGCCGGACTGACATGCGGGGCGGACTAGCCCCGCGCTGGGCGTCCCCCCGCATGTCAGTAAAGTTGATCGTAGCTGTGCAAAATTTTGCACAGCTACGATCAACTCGGAATGACCCCTATTGTCAGCAAGGAGCAACATCTGGCCAATGTCACTGAGAGCAGCAGGGATTGGTAACCAATTAGCAGAACTGTCACAGCAATTAATAGAATATTAAAAATAGATAAACAAATGGCTTTTCTGTTTCATGGATGTTCTCATTTTCTAAACCAGTCGCATCCTTACATTAGTGCTGTGAATACAGGGGGTAATTCAGACCTGATCGTAGAGCTGCTAAATTTAGCACATCTACGATCATTTACTCTGACATGCGGGGGGGGGGGGGGATGCCCGGCACAGGGCTAATCTAACCCGCATGTCAGGCCTCCCCCCCCCCCCCCTACCCGCACAGGTACAAAACCCACGACGGCGATGCTTTTGTACCTGATAAGTAGCTCCCTGCCAGCGCAGCTCCTGCACGCTGCGTGTGACTTCAACGGTCTGGACGCGCCTCCGTTGTCCGGACCGCGCCCCGCCAAAGGCATTCTAACGCCATTGGCACGCCCCCTCCCGCCCCGTGACCGCCTCTACCTGTCAATCAGGCAGAGGTGATCGCAGCGCAGAGATGCTGATAGCATCTCACTGGGCTCCTGGGGTGTACACGCGCAGTGCATGTGCACGCCACAAAAAGACTCAGACTGCGATCGCTGCCACGTCAGCGATCCAGTCTGAATTAGCCCCATAATTCAGTTAAGTTCGGGGAAGGATGTCTGTTTCTGTTTCCAACTGTAGGGAACACTTTGAAATAACTAGGTTTAAAAAAGGGGTGGTCTTCTGTTTGCCAGCGGCCGGGCTCCCGACGACCAGCATACCGGCGCCGGAATCCCGACCGCCGGCATACCGACATCTTTTCTCTCTCTTGGGGGTCCACAACCCCCCTGGAGGGAGAATAGATAGCATGGCGCGCCCGTGCCCACAGCGTGGCGAGCGCAGCGAGCCCGCAAGGGGCTCATTTGCGCTCGCCCAGCTGTTGGTATGCCGGCGGTCGGGATTCCGGTGCCGGTATGCTGGTCGCTGGGAGCCCGGCCGCCGGCATACCCTACTACACCCTTAAAAAAGGTTGATACAGGTTTGAAAGTAACCAGGTCTATTATATAGCTATTAAATCTACAGTGGGCCTTTAAAGCTGGTATCCAGTCTTTAGGTCAACAACACTTAGGTCGAATCTAATTAGGTCAACCTCTAATGGTCGACATGCATTATGTCAACATGGTCATATGGTCGACAAATGAAACTGTCGGCATGAGTTTTTCACAAATTTTTTTTTTACTTTTTCATACTTTACGATCCACGTGGACTACAATTGGGAATAGTGACCTTGTCCGATAGCTCGCCATGCGAGGGGACATGGTGCACTGACGGGGTTCCCGGTCACTTTACAAAGAAAACAACACGACAACGACAAAATGTAAAAAAATTCATGTCGACCTTTTTCCATGTTGCCCTAATGACTGCGTCGACCTATTACACGTGTTGACCAAGACCTAATGACCATCGACACACGAACCATACCCGTTAAAGAGATTGTAGACAATTTAAACTAAGTTTTCAGTAACACTCCTCTTGGTTTGATTCTCCCCCCCAGGACGGCAGAGGAGAATTACCCCACCAACACTGGTAGATTCACCCTGCTAGGATAGCGGTTTCACCTGTATGAGGGGCACATTCTCTGCACAACCACCTTCTTTGCCTGCAAGATGCTCCTTCCTCTCTCAGCTGTAGCACACACTGCTGTGGCAGCACACCAGAAGGGGGCCTCAGGATCCAAGAACAATTGTTTCCACTTGCTATAGACTGTCCAGTCTAAAGAGAACTATGGAGAATCAGTCTTAAGGGCCACATACACTACAGCGATATGTCTGAGGCTGAAGTCGGAGGCGATTTCCCTTGTACTCTCCCGGGAGCTTCCATACGATTTGGTACATTTTGCATGCGATATATCGTATGCGACCCCAGCCATGCCTGCGGGAACCGACATATCATGAGTACAGCACTAACGATCTAGGGTAGCCGATCCTACCCTCATGGGAACGCGGATCAGATTGGAAACACCTCCAAAATGCCCGATTTCACCCGATATATAGGCCTGAATGCCCGAAATTGGCTGAAATCGGGCATTATCAGTCTGCTGTCTGAGGCCCTTTAAAGCCTGGCATGGGGAAGGGCATCGTGCATTATAGCCTAAAAGGTTTGAGTAGGACTGAGTTCTACTGGAAAACAGAACATACGAGAGGAATCAAACACAGGGAAATGGATAGACGGGTAAATTTACTAAAGCTTCTAAAAGTGAAAAGAAGTGATGTTGCATGTTACACGGGTACAAAGCGGATCGTTGTTGTGCGATGGTTTTAACGAAGAATTAATTCACACAGCCGATCGCAAGGTGACTGACAGGAACAGGGCGTTTGTGGGTGGCAACTGACCGTTTTCTGGGAGTGTTTGGGAAAATGCACAGCAAAAATACACTCCCCTATGGGAGGTGACTATCTGCTCGCAGCAGTGCAAAAAACCCCTAGCGAGCGATCAGGTCTGAATTAGGCCCTCTGTCTCTTGAACGCCGATCTTTTGTACCCACCTCAGCAGCCGATTCCTCATTGGCTGCTTGCTGTGGGGGGCTATCGTCGTGGGTGATGGATTGTGGGGAGAATATTCCACCATACTTTAGTTTTACGCAGATCTACAATGGAAAGGGATATGGGGGGGATTAAACTCCATCATTTTTTTTATCTGTAAAACCAAAAAAAGTCAAGAAAAACTTCCACTCCCAGATACATCTGATAAATTACAACTTTTTGCGGTATCCTGAATAACTCTTCCGCTCCAGAAAAGGGGTTTCACCCCACCCCCCGCCAGCCTATTTAACCCAACATAGCCAGCTAATTTCATGTTTAATAGGTGATGATTATGTGAAAAAGGTGCAATCTGATGCAATACAATAATGGAATCAACTAATAGAGCCTGAGAGATAACAGGGGTTATAGGTGCTGAGGGCGGTTACACCATTGTGGCACAGGCAGTGATGACACTTGTCACCTGGTATTAAGTGCCCATTCCTCTAATTTGATGTAATGTAACCTCCTAGAGCTGGTGATGGCCAATGACCTCTCAGAACACCCTAGGACAGTGGTTCTCAGACAGTGTGCCGTGGCACCCTGGGGTGCGTCGGAACACTTCCCGGGGTGCCCTTGCAGTTGGTGGTCCAGGACCAATTCAAATTATTTACGGTCAGTGTAATAGACAAAACCAGTGCTGGTGGCTGCCAATAATAAGACATGTGGACAAACAGAAGCAAATCCTGTCCCTCCCCACACAACTGAACCCAAGGATGACATATAAAAACAATTTACTTAATTTAACATTTCTTTCTAAATTTCTCAATAAGAAACTTTTGGCCTAAGGGCGCCGTAAAAAGAATTCTGATATTCTAGGGTGCCGTGATTCAAAAAAGTTCGGGAACCACTGACCTAGGACATAATGCGCACACTGGACAAAGGGGGTCATTCAGATCTGATCGATGCTGTGCGTTTCACACAGCAGGCGATCAGGTACTAACTGCGTATGCACTGCAATGCGCACGCGCGTTGGGCAGCAACAAAGGGCAACGCTGGTCGGCAACGGGATGGTGCGAAAAAAATCAGATTGCACGGGCGTTCCCAAGGTGATTGAAAGGAGGAAGCCTTTGTGGGTGGTAACTGACCGTTTACCGAGAGTGTCCGGAAAAACGCAGCCGTGCCCAAGCGTTTTCAGGAAGGGTGTGTGACGTCCGCTCTGGCACCGATCAGCCCGTTCTGATTGCGCTGTAGGAGTAAGTCCTGGGCTGCGCACACGCTGCACACGGTGGAAAAATCATTAGATGGTGAGTGTGGTGAAAACAGATTTGCAGCTGTCCGCTGACTGAGGGATTTTTTGCAGCTCAGCGTACACATGCGAACGCACACTTGCACGCCGAATATACACTACCCTTGGGTGGCGACTATATGATCGCAGGGCTACAATTTTAGCAGTGCAGCGATCAGATCTGAATGACCCCCAAAGTCTGTAAAATTTGAGTTTTCGTTTTTATATTAAGTTCTGAGAACTGGGAAAGAAACGCCTTCTGTGTCATGCCGAGAAACTGCTAGGATGGGAATTCAGGTTACTCAAACCCAGTGAGTGAGATGACAATTGTCAGACAGACAACACAGTAAGCAATTAATGTAAAAATACTTGTCCTGCGACGGGACACAGCCACCCTCTGGATACAATTTTGCAGAGAACTGTGACTGATACACAAGTTAAAGTGATGATTTATGTAACTGCAGATAAAAAGAAGAAAGGGAACATGATGTAACAGTGTACGTAGTAATAGTGGCAGATGACCATATACAAGCCAACAGATGAAATGAAGTCACACTGGATCCTTTACCAGTCCTGACAGGCAACAAAATCAAATTGTTGCCATTCACTGATGTTTTAGCAAATTTTTCAACGTCGTCTTGTTTATTTCTTTAGGTACAACACATGAGAAGCATTACCATGCCATATAAGGGGTGCACAGTGTATGGTGGGGTTCTCAGTGCAAAGCTATAGTTTCCTACATACAACTGAAAGCAAACCTTAAACCAAGAGCATGACACAGGTTGAGTCTCCCCCATCTGAAATATTTGGGACCAGAAGTATTTAGGATTTTTCCGTATTTTGGAATATTTGCCTACTATAAAGAGGAATCTTGAAGATGAATGTAAACACAAAATGTATTTATTAGGGGTTAAAACGAGAGCACAGTTATATATATATATATGCGTGTACAGGCATAACATACTTACCACTGAAAAGGAGATTTATGGTAGACTTACCATTGTTAAATCTTTTTCTGCGAGGTACACTGGATTCCACAGGGAATAACATTGGGGTGTAGAGTTGGATCTTGATCCGACGCACCAACAGGCTAAAGCTTTGACGGTTCCCAGGATGCACTGCACCGCCTCCTCTATAGCCCTGCCTCCAGGAACTGGAGCTCAGTTTCGTTAACCAGTCCAATGCAGTAGCAGGTAAGAGAGACGGAAGTTGTTAGTCACATAGACCCACATTCTCACGACAGGAAAAGGGACTAGTGGCTAATGCCATACAAACCCAAAGAAGCTAAGTGCATCAGGGTGGGCGCCCTGTGGCATCCTGTGGCATCCAATGTACCTCTTCCATAAATCTCCTTTTCTGCAGCGGGGTACACTGGTATTCCACAGGGAATAACATCGGGGATGTCCTAAAGCAGTTCCTCATGGGAGGGGACGCACTGTAGCGGGCATAACAACCCGGCGTCCAAAAGAAGCATCCTGGGAGGCGGAAGTATCAAAGCCATAGAACCTGATGAACGTGTTCACTGAGGACCATGTAGTCGCCTTGCACACTTGTTCAGCAGACGCGCTACGGCGGGCCACCCAAGAAGGTCCAACAGACCGAGTAGAATAGGCCTTGATAGCAGGAGCTGGAAGCCCAGCCTGCGCATAGGCTTGTGCAATCACCATTCTAATCTTTCTGTCCAAGGTTTGCTTATTCGCAGGCCAGCCACATTTGTGAAAAACAAAAAGTACAAAAAGGAAATCTGACCTCCTGATAGAGGCAATTCTAGCCACAAAAATACGGAGAGCCCGTACCACATCCAAAGATCTTTCTTTGGAGGGCACACCAGAAGAGATGAAGGCCGGAACCAAAATCTCCTGGTTAAGGTGAAAAGATGATACCACCTTAGGCAAATAACCAGGGCGAGTTCACAGAACTGCCTGGTAACGGCGAAAAATCAGAAAGGGTGGACGACAGGACAGAGCGCCTAAGTCCGACACCCTCCTAGCAGAGGCAATAGCCAACAGAAACACAAGCGTAGGGAATTCAAGGTCCACAGACTCAAGAGGTTCAAATGGAGACTCTTGTAGGGCATTCAGAACAATAGACAGATCTCACGGAGCCACAGGAGGGGTATAGGGAGGTTGAATCCGTAGAACACCCTGAGTGAAAGTGTGAACGTCAGGAAGAGATCATGAACAAATAAAAATATGTAGCAGAAATCAATAGACTATTATCTGACACAAACACCTATGAATTACTAGAAAAAGACCCAACGGAAACTTTCTCCATGGAACTCCAGGATATAATGGAAGGATTTAATTTGGGGATAATAAATAAAAAAGAATTGGACTTTATTATCGAAAAGAATCCAAAAATTCAGACTTTCTATTGTCTGCCTAAAATCCACAAGGACATTCAAAACCCACCCGGATGACCAATTGTGTCCGGTATTGGTTCGATCACTTCTGATTTGTCAAAATACATTGATTCCTTTTTACAACCATTAGTAATCCAACAGAAAAGATACCTAAAGGATACGACAGATATACTACAGATTCTGACTACGTGTGAATGGAAAGAAAATTACATTCTAGGAACAAGTGACGTAAAGTCTCTCTACACATGCATTACACATGATATAGGATGTGAACACACAAGACATTATCTATCAATATCAACGAACATTCAAAACAGACAGATAAACTTTATCATGGATAGCATCGATTTCAATTTACGACACAATTACTTATGGAATGATGGAAAATTTTCCTACAAAAATGTGGTACCGCAATGAGGTCATCCTTAGCCCCAGGATATGCAAATTTGTTCGTATCAAAATGGGAGGACGACCATATTTGGACAATAAACACATTAGTGATCTTCTAATATGGAAAAGATATATTGCTGATGTGTTCCTCAACTGGACAGGTACAGAGGAGAATCTAAAGAAATTTATTGAACACATCAACAGTAATAAAATTAATTTAGAATTCACAACTTTTACCAGCAGGGAGGCGGTCACATTTTTAGATTTAGAAATATTTATAAAGGAAAACAAAATCTTCACAAAAACACACATCAAGGAGATAAATGAAAATAACACATTTCCGGTCTCGAGCAATCACCACAGAAACACCACTCTACACCCCGATGTTATTCCCTGTGGAATTCCAGTGTACCCCGCTGCATTAAGCATATTTTTAACCCCTTTATATTAACCCCTAAATGAGCTGCAGCATATATACATTTCTTTTTATAAGTACAAAATGCAATTTTGCTTCATATACACATAGTCTGCTGGTAATAATGTACAATGGGAACAATTCAATTCACACAGAGTTGATTCAATACAGCACAATGCTAAGTCGGAGAATGGCCATTCTCTCGGACTAAACAGGGTGTTTTGTCGGGAGAACTGGCATTCTCTGAATTAGGCTCCTGGCGAGATTCTGTTTCTGCCGCGCTAAGGGCAGAAATCAGCTTCACATCAGCACTTTTGACGGATTTCTGCTCGCACCCCTCCAGGGGTACGAGAAGAAATCTTGTCGGGTGTCAGGGTGCTGTACTGAATAGCCCCGGGAGCTAATTCCCACTGCAATTAAACTCTCTGTGAATTGAATCGTGCCCAACATTTGTAATCATTTTGTGCATAAAGAAGTTTGTGTACACTGAACTATCAGAAAGCAAAGATGTCACTTTCTCAGCCGAGCTCCAAAAATGTTGTATTTCGGGTATAAGATTTTCCCATATGGGAGTCTCAACCTCTATACCTATTTATTTTTCACATAGGAGGGGCAAATTCAATTGTTGTACCCTATGGCTACCACTATTGAAGGGGGGGGGGGGGGGGCGCACAATGGAGCAATTCAATTGTTGCACCACCTAAGACACATGGATGACATTTCTTCTCACACCCTACTAAGTTGGGAGTTTGAACGGCCAAAGCAGGACTTCGACGGGTTTATTTTAATTTTATGAACAGTTTCTTATATAGCGCAGCATATTCCGTAAGACAGACAATAATAATAGGATTTTAATACCTACCGGTAAATCCTTTTCTCTTAGTCCGCAGAGGATGCTGGGGATGCTTCAAGAACCATGGGGTATAGACGGGATCCGCAGAAGGCATGGGCACTTTAAGACTTTTAAGGGGTGTGAACTGGCTCCTCCCTCTATGCCCCTCCTCCAGACTCCAGTTATAGGAACTGTGCCCAGGGAGACGGACATTTCGAGGAAAAGGATTTATTGTTAAACCAAGGTGAGATACATACCAGCTCACACCTCAAGCACGCCATACAACATGGCATTCAACACAACGCAAGTCAACAGCATAAACCATGTCAGCAACAGGCTGACTATAACAGAAACACAACCTGTGTGTAAACATAACTAATAACTGCAGATAGAGTCCGTACTGGGACGGGCGCCCAGCATCCTCTACGGACTAAGAGAAAAGGATTTACCGGTAGGTATTAAAATCCTATTTTCTCATACGTCCTAGAGGATGCTGGGGACGCTTCAAGAACCATGGGGTTTATACCAAAGCTCTAGAACGGGCGGGAGAGTGCGGATGACTCTGCAGCACCGATTGACCAAACAAGAGGTCCTCCTTAGCCAGGGTATCAAACTTGTAAAACTTTGCAAAAGTGTTTGAACCCGATCAAGTAGCTGCTCGGCAAAGCTGTAATGCCGAGAACCCCCGGGCAGCCGCCCAGGATGAGCCCACCTTTCTGGTAGAATGGGCCTTCACCGATTTCGGTAACTGCAATCCAGCCGTAGAATGAGCTTGCTGAATCGTATTACAGATCCAGCGAGCAATAGTCTGCTTGGAAGCAGGAGCCCCAATCTTGTTGGGATCATACAGGACAAACAGAGCCTCCGTTTTCCTAATCTGAGCCGTTCTGGCAACATAAATTTTCAAAGCTCTGACCACATCTAGAGACTTCGATTCCGCTAAGGCGTCAGTAGCCACTGGCACCACAATAGGTTGGTTCATGTGAAACGATGACACCACTTTTGGCAGAAATTGCTGACGAGTTCTCAACTCCGCTCTATCTTCATGGAAGATCAAATAGGGGCTCTTGTGAGACAAAGCCGCCAATTCAGACATCCGCCTTGCAGAGGCCAAGGCCAACAGCATGATCACTTTCAAGTGACGAATTTCAACTGTACCTTACGTAAAGGTACAAACCAATGAGATTGCAGGAACTGCAACACCACGTTAAGATCCCACGGTGCCACGGGGGGCACAAAGGGAGGTTAGATGTGCAGTACGCCTTTCACGAAAGTCTGAACTTCCGGAAAGGGAGGCCAATTCTTTTTGAAAGAAAATTGACAAGGCCGAAATTTGTACTTTAATTGAGCCTAACTTTAGGCCCGCATCCACACCTGCTTGCAGAAAATGGAGAAAACAGCCCAGCTGAAATTCTTCCGTAGGAGCCTTCTTGGATTCACACCAAGACACATATTTTCTCCAAATACAATGATAATGTTTCGCCGTTACTTCTTTTCTAGCCTGAAGAAGTTTGGGAATGACTTCACTGGGAATACCCTTTTGGGCTAGTATCCGGCGTTCAACCTCCAAGCCGTCAAACTAAGCCGTGGTAAGTCTTGGTACACGCACGGCCCCTGCTGTAACAGATCCTCTCGTAGAGGAAGAGGCCAGGGATCTCCTATGAGCAATTCCTGAAGATCTGGATACCAGGCTGGAACAATGAGGATTGCATGAACCCTTGTTCTTCCTATGATCTTTATCACTTTTGGAATGAGTGGAATCGGAGGGAACACATATACCGACTGAAACACCCACGGTGTCACTAGGGCGTCCACCGCTATTGCTTGAGGGTCCCTTGACCTGGAACAATATCTCGGAAGTTTCTTGTTGATGCAAGACGCCATCATGTCTATTTGAGGAATTCCCCAAAGACTTGTCACTTCTGCAAAGACCTCTTGATGAAGACCCCACTATCCTGGATGGAGATTGTGTCTGCTGAGGAAGTCTGCTTCCCAGTTGTCCACACCTGGAATGAACACCGCTGACAGAGCGCTTACATGCGTTTCCGCCCAGCGGAAAACTTTTGTGGCTTCTGCCATTGCCGCTCTGCTCTTCGTTCCGCCGTGGCGGGTTTATGTACGCCACTGCTGTTATGTTGTCCGACTGAATCAAGACGGGCAGATCGCGAAGATGTTCCGCTTGTAGAAGGCCATTGCAAATGGCCCTTAATTCCAGAATGTTTATGTGTAGACAAGCTTCCTGGCTTGACCATTTTCCCTGGGAATTTTTCCCCTGTGTGACTGCACCCCAGCCTCGGACACTCGCATCCGTGGTCACCAGGATCCAGTCCTGGACCCCAAACCTGCGTCCTTCTAGGAGGTGAGAGCTGTGCAGCCACCACAGGAGTGAGATTCTGGTCTTGGAAGACAGGATTATCTGTCGGTGCATGTGCAGATGGGACCCGGACCACTTGTCCAACAGATCCCACTGAAACACTCTGGCATGGAACCTGCCAAATTGAATGGCCTCGTAGGCCGCCACCATCTTCCCCAGCTCCCGAGTGCATTGATGGATTGACACTCTTGCTGGCTTCAGAATTTATTTGACCAGACTCTGAATTTCCAGAGCCTTTTCTTCTGGAAGAAAAACTCTCTGTAATTCTGTGTCCAGAATCATTCCCAAAAACGACAGTCGTATCGTCGGACTCAACTGTGACTTTGGCAAGTTCAGGAGCCAACCATGTTGTTGCAGAACTGTCAGGGAAATCGTAATGCTCTGCAGTAATTGGTCCCTGGATCTCGACTTTATCAGGAGATCTTCCAAGTACAGGATAATTGTGACTCCTTGCTTGCGCAGGAGAACTATCATAACTTTGGTGAAAACCCTCGGAGCCGTGGATAGACCAAACGGCAAAGTCTGAAATTGGTAATGACAATCCTAAATCGCAAACCTCAGGTAAGCCTGATGCGGAGGATATATGGGGATGTGTAAGTAGGCATCCTTTATGTCGACCGACACCATAAAATCCCCTTCCTCCAGACTGGAGATCACTTTTGAACTCCAGTTTGTACCCTTGGGACACTATTTCTAACACCCATGGGTCTAGGGCCAAACGAACCCAGAACTGACTGAAGAGTTGGAGACGTGCCCCCACCGATGCGGACTCCCGCAGGGGAGTCCCAGCGTCATGCGGTGGATTTGGCAGAAGCCGGAGAGGACTACTGCTCTTGGGAACCTGCCACAGCCGGTGACCGTTTTCCCCTTCCTCTTCCTCTAGAAGCAAGGAAGGAAGACCCTCGTCATTTGTTTGTATTTATTGGCCCGAAAGGGTGTAGTACGGTATGCCACACTATTTTATTCTCCCTCCAGGGGGGTCGTGGACCCCCACGAGGGAGAATAGTTGTCGGTATGCCGGGTGTCGGGATTCCGGCGCCGGTATACTGTGCGCCTGGATCCCGACATTCGGCATACAGAAGACCACCCGGCCGAAAGGACTGCATCTGATAGTGGTGCGTTTTCTTTTGTTGTGCAGGAACATAAGGTAAAAATGATGACTTACCCGCGGTAGCCGTAGATACCAGGTCAGCGAGGCCGTCACCAAACAAGACACCACCTTAATACGGCAGAGACTCCATAGCCTTCTTAGAGTCAGCATCAGCATTCCATTGATGAATCCACAATGCTCTTCTAGCTGAGAATGCCATGGCATTGGCCCTTGATCCCAAAAGACCAATGTCTCTCGCAGCTTCCTTTAGGTAGGCTGCAGCGTCCTTGATATAACCCAGTGTCAGAATAATGCTATCCCTATCCAGGGTATCTATCTCAGATGACAAGTTATCTGCCCACTTTTCAATAGCGCTACTCACCCACGCCGAAGCAACGGCAGGTCTGAGCAGCGTACCTGTAGTGACATAAATGGATTTCAATGTATTTTCCTGCTTACGATCCGCAGGTTCCTTTAGGGCTGCCGTGTCAGGGGACGGAAGCGCCACCTTTTTGGACAGTCGTGATAGAGCCTTGTCTACAGTGGGAGGTGACTCACACTTTTCCCTATCCCCAGAGGGGAACGGATATGCCACCGGAATTCTCTTGGGAATCTTTAATACCTACCGGTAAATCCTTTTCTCTTAGTTCCAGTGCGTACTGTGTCTGCAGTTATTGATTATGCTTACACTCTTGTGGTGTTTCTTTTCTGTCAGGCTGTTGCTGACGTTGTTCATGCCATGGCATGCTGTATCTTATTGTTGATTGGGTTGATACACAGGTTGTGTTACATATTTTATCAGCAAGCGACTGTGTATTTTTTCATGCCGTTGGCTGGTGTTCTATTGAATGCCACGTTCTGCGGTATGTTCGTAGTGTGAGCTGGTATGACACTCACCGTGTTTAAACAATAAATTCTTTCCTCGAAATTTTGCCAATTGTTTTTTTTGTTTTGTTTTTTGAAAATTTATAAGGCTAAAACTGCACTGAAATGGAGCCTAACTATAGGCCTGCCTCCACACCTGTTTGTCAAGAATGGAGAAGAACGACCCAGCTGAAAGTCTTCCGTAGGAGCTTTCTTGGATGTACACCAAGACACATACATACGCCAAATACGTTGGTAAGGCCTTTGCCGTTACTGCTTTTCTAGCCTGAAGAAGTGTGGAATACAACTTCATAGGGAATACCCTTTCAAGCTAGGATATGGCGTTCAACCGCCACGCCGCCCAACACAGCCGCGGTAAGTCTTGATACACGCCCGGATCTTGCTGTAACAGTTTCCTCACGTAGGAGGGAGAGGCCAGGGATCTTCTATGAGTAAATCTTGAAGAACTGGATACCAAGCCCTCCTTGGCTAGACTGGAACAATGAGGATCGCCTGAACCTTTTTTCTTCTTACGTTTATCACCTTCAGAAAGAGTGAAAGCGAAGAGGACAGATAACCGACTGAAAACACCCAAGGTGTCACGAGGGCGTCCACTGCCATAGCTTGAGTGTCCCCTGACCTGGAACATTATCCCTGAGGTCTCTCGTTGAGGCGAGACGCTAACATGTTCAACTGAGGCACTCCTCAAGCCTTGTCACTTTTATGAAAACTTCTCGAAGACGACTGTATTTCTCCCGGATGGAGATCGCGTCTGCAGAGGAAATTAATTTCTCCGTCGTCTACATCCGGGACGAAGACTGCTACTATAGCGTTTACCTGTCTTTCCGCCCAGCGGTAAACTTTTTCGGCTCCTGCCATTGCCGTTTTGCTCCTTGTTTCGCCCTAGCGGCTCACTTACGCCACTGCTGTCAAGTCGTCCGACAAAATTAACACGGGCAGCACACGAAGAATGTGTTCATTGAAACTAGCTCTTAATTCAAGAAAGCTTATTGCAGACAAGCTTCCTATCTTGACCTTTTCCTCCGGAAATACTTCCCTTGGAAAGACTGCTCCCCAGCCTCAGAGATCTGCACGCATGGACACCAGGATCTAATCCTAGATCCCGAACCTTCGTTCCACTAGGAAGTTAGACTGTGCAGATACCACAGGAGCGATCTCCTGGCCATTAGGATCATATTCCGGAGCATGTGCAGGTGAGACCCGGACCACATTTTCAACTGGTCCCGTGAAAACCACTCTGGCATTTGACCTGCTCACCGAACAGGTCTCTTAGGCCGCACCCATCTTCTTCATCAACGGAACATATTGATGGATTTTCACTGCAAATCTGATCCGACTCTGGATCCTCAGACCTCTTTCCACAGGAAAACCCGGAACCTCAACCGTTCAGTATCTACACTGATACCCACCTCCGACATCTGCGTCGTTGGGAACAATAGCCATTTCCTGTGTTGAAGAACAGTCAGAGAGAAACAAAGATTTGAACCACTTGTTCCTTGACCTTGCCGTAATCAGGAGAGCGTCTCAGTACAAACTAACCATGGCTCTTACTATTGAAAGAAAACCATCATACTGCCAACACTCCGGTGAAATGGAAAAGACCATCCTGGATAACAACCCAGGTATGCTGAATGCTGAGAACAAAGCATTTAAACCCTTTTTCTAATATATATATATATATATATATATATATATATATATAAAATAAGATTTTACTTACCGATAAATCTATTTCTCGTAGTCCGTAGTGGATGCTGGGACTCCGTAAGGACCATGGGGATATAGCGGCTCCGCAGGAGACAGGGCACAAAATAAAAGCTTAAGGATCAGGTGGTGTGCACTGGCTCCTCCCCCTATGACCCTCCTCCAAGCCTCAGTTAGGATACTGTGCCCGGACGAGCGTACATAATAAGGAAGGATATTGAATCCCGGGTAAGACTCATACCAGCCACACCAATCACACCGTACAACTTGTGATCTGAACCCAGTTAACAGTATGATAAACGCAAAGGAGCCTCTGAAAAGATGGCTCACAACAATAATAACCAGAATTTTTGTAACAATAACTATATACAAGTATTGCAGACAATCCGCACTAGGGATGGGCGCCCAGCATCCACTACGGACTACGAGAAATAGATTTATCGGTAAGTAAAATCTTATTTTCTCTGACGTCCTAGTGGATGCTGGGACTCCGTAAGGACCATGGGGATTATACCAAAGCTCCCAAACGGGCGGGAGAGTGCGGATGACTCTGCAGCACCGAATGAGAGAACTCCAGGTCCTCCTCAGCCAGGGTATCAAATTTGTAGAATTTAGCAAACGTGTTTGCCCCTGACCAAGTAGCTGCTCGGCAAAGTTGTAAAGCCGAGACCCCTCGGGCAGCCGCCCAAGATGAGCCCACCTTCCTTGTGGAATGGGCTTTTACTGATTTTGGCTGTGGCAATCCTGCCACAGAATGTGCAAGCTGAATTGTACTACAAATCCAACGAGCAATCGTCTGCTTAGAAGCAGGAGCACCCAGCTTGTTGGGTGCATACAGGATAAACAGCGAGTCAGATTTTCTGACTCCAGCCGTCCTGGAAACATATATTTTCAAGGCCCTGACAACGTCAAGCAACTTAGAGTCCTCTAAGTCCCTGGTAGCCGCAGGTACCACAATAGGTTGGTTCATGTGAAATGCAGAAACCACCTTAGGTAGAAATTGAGGACGAGTCCTCAATTCCGCCCTGTCAGAATGAAATATCAAGTAAGGGCTTTTATATGATAAAGCCGCCAATTCTGACACACGCCTGGCTGAAGCCAAGGCTAACAGCATCGACACCTTCCATGTGAGATATTTTAAGTCCACAGTGGAAAGTGGTTCAAACCAATGTGACTTTAGAAAACTCAACACCACATTGAGATCCCAAGGTGCCACTGGAGGCACAAAAGGAGGCTGTATGTGCAGCACCCCTTTTACAAATGTCTGAACTTCAGGTACTGAAGCCAGTTCTTTCTGGAAGAAAATCGACAGGGCCGAAATTTGAACCTTAATGGACCCTAATTTTTGGCCCATAGACAGTCCTGTTTGCAGGAAATGAAGGAAACGACCCAGTTGAAATTCCTCTGTAGGGGCCTTCTTGGCCTCACACCACGCAACATATTTACGCCAAATGCGGTGATAATGTTTTGCGGTTACGTCCTTCCTGGCTTTGACCAGAGTAGGGATGACTTCTTCTGGAATGCCTTTTTCCCTCAGGATCCGGCGTTCAACCGCCATGCCGTCAAACGCAGCCGCGGTAAGTCTTGGAACAGACAAGGCCCCTGCAGTAGCAGGTCCTTTCTTAGAGGTAGAGGCCACGGTTCGTCCGTGAGCATCTCTTGAAGTTCCGGGTACCAAGTCCGTCTTGGCCAATCCGGAACCACGAGTATAGTTCTTACTCCTCTCCTTCTTATGATTCTCAGTACTTTTGGTATGAGAGGCAGAGGAGGGAACACATACACTGACTGGTACACCCACGGCGTTACCAGAGCGTCCACTGCTATTGCCTGAGGGTCCCTTGACCTGGCGCAATATCTGTCCAGTTTTTTGTTTAGACGTGACGCCATCATGTCCACCTTTGGTTTTTCCCAACGGTTTACAATCAGGTGGAAGACTTCTGGGTGAAGTCCCCACTCTCCCGGGTGAAGGTCGTGTCTGCTGAGGAAGTCTGCTTCCCAGTTGTCCACTCCCGGAATGAATACTGCTGACAGTGCTATCACATGATTTTCCGCCCAGCGAAGAATCCTTGCAGCTTCTGCCATTGCCCTCCTGCTTCTCGTGCCGCCCTGTCTGTTTACGTGGGCGACTGACGTGATGTTGTCCGATTGGATCAACACCGCCTGACCCTGAAGCAGAGGTTTTGCTTGACTTAGGGCATTGTAAATGGCCCTTAGTTCCAGAATGTTTATATGAAGAGACGTTTCCAAGCTTGACCACAGGCCCTGGAAATTCCTTCCCTGTGTGACTGCTCCCCAGCCTCTCAGGCTGGCATCCGTGGTTACCAGGATCCAATCCTGAATGCCAAATCTGCGGCCCTCTAGTAGATGAGCACTCTGCAGCCACCACAGGAGAGACACCCTTGTCCTTGGCGACAGGGTTATCCGCTGATGCATCTGCAGATGCGATCCGGACCATTTGTCCAGTAGATCCCACTGAAATGTTCTTGCATGGAATCTTCCGAATGGAATCGCTTCGTAAGAAGCCACCATTTTCCCCAGGACCCTCGTGCACTGATGCACTGAGACCTGTCCTGGTTTTAGGAGGTTCCTGACTAGCTCGGATAACTCCCTGGCCTTCTCCTCCGGGAGAAACACCTTCTTCTGGACTGTGTCCAGAATCATTCCTAGGAACAGTAGACGTGTCGTTGGAATCAGCTGCGATCTTGGAATATTTAGAATCCACCCGTGCTGACGTAACACTACCTGAGATAGTGCTACTCCGACTTCTAACTGTTCCCTGGATCTTGCCCTTATCAGGAGATCGTCCAAGTAAGGGATAATTGAAATGCCTTTTCTTCGTAGAAGAATCATCATTTCGGCCATTACCTTGGTAAAGACCCGAGGTGCCGTGGACAATCCAAACGGCAGCGTCTGAAACTGATAATGACAGTTTTGTACTACAAACCTGAGGTACCCTTGGTGAGAAGGGTATATCGGGACGTGGAGATAAGCATCTTTGATGTCCAGAGACACCATATAGTCCCCTTCTTCCAGGTTCGCTATCACTGCTCTGAGTGACTCCATCTTGAATTTGAATCTTTTTATGTAAGTGTTCAAGGATTTCAGATTTAAAATTGGTCTCACCGAGCCGTCCGGCTTCGGTACCACAAACAGCGTGGAATAATACCCCTTTCCTTGTTGCAGGAGGGGTACCTTGCTTATCACCTGCTGGGAATACAGCTTGTGAATGGCTTCTAGAACTGCCTCCCTGTCGGAGGGAGACTTTGGTAAAGCAGACTTCAGGAAACGATGAGGGGGAAATGCCTCGAATTCCAGTTTGTACCCCTGCGATACTACCTGTAGAATCCAGGGATCCACTTGCGAGTGAGCCCACTGCGCGTTGAAATTTTTGAGACGGGCCCCCACCATATCTGAGTCTGCTTGTAAAGCCCCAGCGTCATGCTGAAGACTTGGCAGAAGCAGGGGAGGGCTTCTGCTCTTGGGAAGCGGCTGCATGGTGCAGTCTTTTTCCTCTTCCTCTGCCCCGGGGCAGAAAGGAGTGGCCTTTTGCTCGCTTGTACTTATGGGAACGAAAGGACTGAGATTGAAAAGACGGTGTCTTTTTCTGCTGATGTGGAGTGACCTGGGGTAAAAAGGTGGATTTTCCAGCCGTTGCCGTGGCCACCAGGTCCGATAGACCAGCCCCAAATAACTCCTCCCCTTTATACGGCAATACTTCCATGTGCCGTTTGGAATCCGCATCCCCTGACCACTGTCGCGTCCACAACGCTCTTCTGGCAGAGATGGACATAGCACTTACTCTTGATGCCAGGGTGCAAATATCCCTCTGTGCATCACGCATATATAATAATGCATCCTTTAAATGTTCTATAGTTAACAAAATATTGTCCCTATCCAGGGTATCAATATTCTCAGTCAGGGAATCCGACCATGCGACTCCAGCACTGCACATCCAGGCTGAGGCGATTGCTGGTCGCAGTATAACACCAGTATGTGTGTATATACTTTTTAGGATATTTTCCAGCCTTCTATCAGCTGGTTCTTTGAGGGTAGCCGTATCAGGAGACGGTAACGCTACTTGTTTAGATAAACGTGTGAGCGCCTTATCTACCCTAGGGGGTGTTTCCCAACGCGCCCTAACCTCTGGCGGGAAAGGATATAATGCTAATAATTTTTTAGAAATTAGCTGTTTTTTATCGGGAGAAACCCACGCTTTTTCACACACCTCATTTATTTCCTCTGACTCAGGAAAAAATATTGGTAGTTTTTTCTCACCCCACATAATACCCTTCTTTGTGGTACTTGTAGTGTCAGAAAGGTTCAATGCCTCTTTCATTGCCGTGATCATGTAACGTGTGGCCCTACTGGACATTACGTTTGTCTCGTCACCGTCGACACTAGACTCAGTATCTGTGTCAGGGTCTGTGTCGACCCACTGAGGTAACGGGCGTTTTAGCGCCCCTGACGGTGTCTGAGACGCCTGGACAGGCACTAACTGATTTGCCGGCTGTCTCATGTCGTCAACAGTTTTTTGCAAATTGCTGACATTATCACTTAATTGTTTAAATACAATCATCCAGTCAGGTGTCGACTCCCTAGGGGGTGACATCACCAACGCAGGCAACTGCTCCGCCTCCACATAATTTTCCTCCTCATACATGTCGACACACGCGTACCGACACACAGCACACACACACCGGGAATGCTCTGATAGAGGACAGGACCCCACTTAGCCCTTTGGAGAGACAGAGGGAGAGTCTGCCAGCACACACCCAGCGCTATATATATATACAGGGATAACCTTATATAAGTGTTATTCCCTTATAGCTGCTGTTAATTATTGTTATTTGCTGCCAACAATGCCCCCCCTTCTCTTTTTTACCCTGATTCTGAAGCAGGACTGCAGGGGAGAGTCAGGGAGCCGTCCTTCCAGCGGAGCTGTGAGGGAAAATGGCGCTTGTGTGCTGAGGAGATAGGCTCCACCCCTTCACGACGTCCTTATCTCCCGCTTTTTTGTGTAAAATGGCAGGGGATTAAAATACATCCATATAGCCCAGGAGCTATATGTGATGTATTCTGTTTTGCCACCTAAGGTATTCTGTTATATTGCGTCTCAGGGCGCTCCCCCCCCAGCGCCCTGCACCCTCAGTGACCGGAGTGTGAAGTGTGCTGAGAGCAATGGCGCACAGCTGCGGTGCTGTGCGCTACCTTAGTCTGAAGACAGGATGTCTTCTGCCGCCGATTTCACCGGACCTCTTCGTCTCTTCTGGCTCTGTAAGGGGGACGGCGGCGCGGCTCCGGTGACCCATCCAGGCTGAACCTGTGATCGTCCCTCTGGAGCTAGTGTCCAGTAGCCTAAGAAACCCGATCCACTCTGCACTCAGGTGAGTCCGTTTCTTCTCCCCTTAGTCCCACGATGCAGTGAGCCTGTTGCCAGCAGGACTCACTGAAAATAAAAAAAACCTAACTAAACTTTTATTCTAAGCAGCTCAGGAGAGCCACCTAGATTGCACCCTTCTCGGCCGGGCACAAAAATCTAACTGAGGCTTGGAGGAGGGTCATAGGGGGAGGAGCCAGTGCACACCACCTGATCCTTAAGCTTTTATTTTGTGCCCTGTCTCCTGCGGAGCCGCTATATCCCCATGGTCCTTACGGAGTCCCAGCATCCACTAGGACGTCAGAGAAATAAGATTTTACTTACCGGTAAATCTATTTCTCGTAGTCCGTAGAGGATGCTGGGACTCCGTAAGGACCATGGGGAATAGACGGGCTCCGCAGGAGATAGGGCACTTTAAGAAAGCTTTGGATTCTGGGTGTGCACTGGCTCCTCCCTCTATGCCCCTCCTCCAGACCTCAGTTAGGGAAACTGTGCCCAGAGGAGATGGACAGTACGAGGAAGGATTTTTGTAAAGCTAAGGGCGAGATCCATACCAGCCACACCAATCACACCGTATAACTTGACATAAACTACCCAGTTAACAGTATGAACAACAACATAGCCTCGGGTCAACCGATAAACTATAACATAACCCTTATGTAAGCAATAACTATAAACAAGTCTTGCAGAAGAAGTCCGCACTTGGGACGGGCGCCCAGCATCCTCTACGGACTACGAGAAATAGATTTACCAGTAAGTAAAATCTTATTTTCTCTAACGTCCTTGAGGATGCTGGGACTCCGTAAGGACCATGGGGATTATACCAAAGCTCCCAAACGGGCGGGAGAGTGCGGATGACTCTGCAGCACCGATTGAGCAAACAGGAGGTCCTCCTCAGCCAGGGTATCAAACTTATAGAACTTTGCAAAGGTGTTTGACCTCGACCAAGTAGCTGCTCGGCACAACAGTAATGCCGAGACCCCTCGGGCAGCCGCCCAAGTAGAGCCCACCTTCCTAGTGGAAAGGGCCTTAACCGACTTAGACAATGGTAATCCTGCCGTAGAATGCGCCTGCTGAATCGTGTTACAGATCCAGCGAGCAATAGTCTGCTTTGAAGCAGGAGCGCCAACCTTGTTGGCCGCATACAGAATAAACAGAGTTTCAGTCTTCCTGATCCTAGCCGTTCTGGTCACATAAATCTTCAAAGCCCTGACCACATCCAGGGACTCGGAATCCTCCAAGTCCCGTGTAGCCACAGGCACGACAATAGGTTGGTTCACATGAAAAGATGAGACCACTTTTGGCAGAAATTGAGGACGAGTCCTCAACTCTGCCCTACCCACGTGAAAAACTAAGTATGGGCTTTTATGTGATAAAGCCGCCAGTTCTGAAACACGCCTTGCCGAAGCTAATGCCAACAACATGACCACTTTCCACTAGACTCACATAATTTATCCAATCATTTTAAATTAAAACATCAATGCAAATTGAATGCTATTAAACAGTTTATAGGAATCCAACATGTAAAAATTAATTGGAAAGATAGGGATTCTGAGAGCTTATTGGCAAAAGCAGAAATGAGATGGATTTTTAATTTAAAAACCATTGCCCCGGAAGGACTCAATAAGGAATTTGAAATAAAATGGTTCCTTTAATATTTTATGTGCATTAGAAATATTTCATGCAAACTGTAACATTTTGATCTTATCTGTATCTGCACCTGCTGGTTTCTCGATATGTTTTATTGTTATACATATATTTATTGTTATACATATACAACTATTTATCTGCACTTTAAATGTATACATTGGTAGGATCCTATTGTGATATGGCCGCTATACCAGGGAGCCCATTCTAGGTAACAGGAAGCTGATTCATGTCTCTGCAACGCAGAGAGATGAAACGCAGACCACTCGCGCCGCTTCCGGAGGTGCGTATGCATTTCCGGCGGCGGTGGAACGCATGACACTTCCGGGTGCGGCCGTAAATGGAACGCAATGCGTTCCAAATAAAATATTTCAGAAATGAAAACTTTTCTATATTTCCATACTGTTAAGTTAATGAATCCACTACCTGTTTATTAATGGATTCAATAATTATCTTATTAAGCATTTCATATATACTTATTTGCATTTTAATAATAAGAATTTACTTACCGATAATTCTATTTCTCGGAGTCCGTAGTGGATGCTGGGGTTCCTGAAAGGACCATGGGGAATAGCGGCTCCGCAGGAGACAGGGCACAAAAAGTAAAGCTTTAGGATCAGGTGGTGTGCACTGGCTCCTCCCCCTATGACCCTCCTCCAAGCCTCAGTTAGGATACTGTGCCCGGACGAGCGTACACAATAAGGAAGGATTTTGAATCCCGGGTAAGACTCATACCAGCCACACCAATCACACTGTACAACCTGTGATCTGAACCCAGTTAACAGTATGATAACAGCGGAGCCTCTGAAAAGATGGCTCACAACAATAATAACCCGATTTTTGTAACTATGTACAAGTATTGCAGATAATCCGCACTTGGGATGGGCGCCCAGCATCCACTACGGACTCCGAGAAATAGAATTATCGGTAAGTAAATTCTTATTTTCTCTATCGTCCTAGTGGATGCTGGGGTTCCTGAAAGGACCATGGGGATTATACCAAAGCTCCCAAACGGGCGGGAGAGTGCGGATGACTCTGCAGCACCGAATGAGAGAACTCCAGGTCCTCCTTAGCCAGGGTATCAAATTTGTAGGATTTTACAAACGTGTTTGCCCCTGACTAAGTAGCCGCTCGGCAAAGTTGTAAAGCCGAGACCCCTCGGGCAGCCGCCCAAGATGAGCCCACCTTCCTTGTGGAATGGGCATTTACATATTTTGGCTGTGGCAGGCCTGCCACAGAATGTGCAAGCTGAATTGTATTACACATCCAACTAGCAATAGTCTGCTTAGAAGCAAGAGCACCCAGTTTGTTGGGTGCATACAGGATAACAGCAAGTCAGTTTTCCTGACTCCAGCCGTCCTGGAACCTATATTTTCAGGGCCCTGACAACATCTAGCAACTTGGAGTCCTCCAAGTCCTTAGTAGGCGCAAGGCACCACAATAAGCTGGTTCAGGTGAAACACTGACACCACCTTAGGGAGAGAACTGGGGACGAGTCCGCAGCTCTGCCCTGTCCGAATGGACAAACAGATATGGGCTTTTTTGAGAAAAAAAACACCAATTTGACACTCGCCTGGCCCAGGCCAGGGCCAAGAGCATGGTCACTTTTCATGTGAGATGCTTCAAATCCACAGATTTGACTGGTTTTAAACCAATGTGATTTGAGGAATCCCAGAACTACGTTGAGATCCCACAGTGCCACTGGAGGCACAAAAGGGGGTTGTATATGCAATACTCCCTTGACAAACTTCTGGACTTCAGGAACTGAAGCCAATTCTTTCTGGAAGAAAATCGACAGGGCCGAAATTTGAACCTTAATGGACCCCAATTTGAGGCCCATAGACACTCCTGTTTGCAGGAAATGCAGGAATCGACCGAGTTGAAATTTCTTCGTGGGGCCTTCCTGGCCTCACACCACGCAACATATTTTCGCCCCATGTGGTGATAATGTTGTGCGGTCACCTCCTTCCTGGCTTTGACCAGGGTAGGAATGACCTCTTCCGGAATGTCTTTTTCCCTTAGGATCCGGCGTTCCACCGCCATGCCGTCAAACGCAGCTGCGGTAAGTCTTGGAACAGACATGGTATTTGCTGAAGCAAGTCCCTTCTTAGCGGCAGAGGCCATAAGTCCTCTGTGAGCATCTCTTGAAGTTCCGGGTACCAAGTCCTTCTTGGCCAATCCGGAGCCATGAGTATAGTTCTTACTCCTCTACGTCTTATAATTCTCAGTACCTTAGGTATGAGAAGCAGAGGAGGGAACACATACACCGACTGGTACACCCACGGTGTTACCAGAACGTCCACAGCTATTGCCTGAGGGTCTCTTGACCTGGCGCAATACCTGTCCCGTTTTTTGTTCAGACGGGACGCCATCATGTCCACCTTTGGTATTTCCCAACGGTTCACAATCATGTGGAAAAACTTCCCGATGAAGTTTCCACTCTCCCGGGTGGAGGTCATGCCTGCTGAGGAAGTCTGCTTCCCAGTTTCCATTCCCGGAATGAAACACTGCTGACAGTGCTATCACATGATTTTCCGCCCAGCGAAAAGTCCTTGCAGTTTTTGCCATTGCCCTCCTGCTTCTTGTGCCGCCCTGTCTGTTTACGTGGGCGACTGCCGTGATGTTTTTCCCACTGGATCAATACCGGCTGACCTTGAAGCAGAGGTCTTGCTAAGCTTAGAGCATTATAAAATTACCCTTAGCTCCAGTATATTTATGTGGAGAAAAATCTCCAGACTTGATCACACTCCCTGGAAATTTTTTCCTTGTGTGACTGCTCCCCAGCCTCTCGGGCTGGTCTCCGTGGTCACCAGCATCCAATCCTGAATGCCGAATCTGCGGCCCTCTAGAAGATGAGCACTCTGTAACCACCACAGGAGAGACACCCTTGTCCTTGGATATAGGGTTATCCGCTGATGCATCTGAAGATGCGATCCGGACCATTTGTCCAGCAGATCCCACTGAAAAGTTCTTGCGTGAAATCTGCCGAATGGAATTGCTTCGTAGGAAGCCTCTTTTCCTGGTTTTAGGAGGTTCCTGACTAGCTCGGATAACTCCCTGGCTTTCTCTTCCGGGAGAAACACCTTTTTCTGGACTGTGTCCAGAATCATCCCTAGGCACAGCAGACGTGTCGTCGGGAACAGCTGCGATTTTGGAATATTTAGAATCCACCCGTGCTGTTGTAGCAGTATCCGAGATAGTGCTACTCCGACCTCCAACTGTTCCCTGGACTTTGCCCTTATCAGGAGATCGTCCAAGTAAGGGATAATTAAGACGCCTTTTCTTTGAAGAAGAATCATCATTTCGGCCATTACCTTGGTAAAGACCCGGGGTGCCGTGGACAATCCAAACGGCAGCGTCTGAAACTGATAGTGACAGTTCTGTACCACGAACCTGAAGTACCCTTAGTGAGAAGGGCAAATTTGGGACATGGAGGTAAGCATCCCTGATGTCCCGGGACACTATATAGTCCCCTTCTTCCTGGTTCGTTATCACTGCTCTGAGTGACTCCATCTTGATTTGAACCTTTGTAAGTGTTCAAATTTTTTTAGATTTAGAATAGGTCTCACCTAGCCTTCTGGCTTCAGTACCACAATATAGTGTGGAATAATACCCCTTTCCTTGTTGTAGGAGGGGTAATTTGATTATCACCTGCTGGGAATACAGCTTGTGAATTGTTTCCCATACTGCCTCCTTGTCGGAGGGAGACCTTGGTAAAGCAGACTTCAGGAGCCTGCGAGGGGGAAACGTCTCGACATTCCAATCTGTACCCCTGGGATACTACTTGTAGGATCCAGGGGTCCTGTACGGTCCCAGCGTCATGCTGAGAGCTTGGCAGAAGCGGTGGAAGGCTTCTGTTCCTGGGAATGGGCTGCCTGCTGCAGTCTTCTTCCCTTTCCTCTATCCCTGGGCAGATATGACTCTTATAGGGACGAAAGGACTGAGGCTGAAAAGACGGTGTCGTTTTCTGCAGAGATGTGACTTAGGGTAAAAACGGTGGATTTTCCAGCAGTTGCCGTGGCCACCAGGTCCGATGGACCGACCCCAAATAACTCCTCTTCCTTTATACGGCAATACACCTTTGTGCCGTTTGGAATCTGCATCACCTGACCACTGTCGTGTCCATAAACATCTTGTGGCAGATATGGACATCGCACTTACTCTTGATGCCAGAGTGCAAATATCCCTCTGTGCATCTCGTATATATAGAAATGCATCCTTTAAATGCTCTATAGTCAATAAAATACTGTCCCTGTCAAGGGTATCAATATTTTTAGTCAGGGAATCCGACCAAGCCACCCCAGCTCTGCACATCCAGGCTGAGGCGATCGCTGGTCGCAGTATAACACCAGTATGTGTGTATATACTTTTTATGATATTTTCCAGCCTCCTGTCAGCTGGCTCCTTGAGGACGGCCCTATCTATAGACGGTACCGCCACTTGTTTTGATAAGCGTGTGAGCGCCTTATCCACCCTAAGGGGTGTTTCCCAACGCGCCCTAACTTCTGGCGGGAAAGGGTATCCCGCCAATAATTTTCTATCGGGGGAAACCCACGCATCATCACACACTTCCTTTAATTTATCTGATTCAGGAAAAACTACAGGCAGTTTTTTCACATCCCACATAATACCCTCTTTTGTGGTACTTGTAGTATCAGAAATATGTAACACCTCCTTCATTGCCCTTAACATGTAACGTGTGGCCCTAAAGGGAAATACGTTTGTTTCTTCACCGTCGACACTGAAATCAGTGTCCGTGTCTGTGTCTGTCGACCGACTGAGGTAAAAGGACGTTTTAACGCCCCTGACGGTGTTTGAGACGCCTGGACAGGTACTAATTTGTTTGCCAGCCGTCTCATGTCGCCAACCGACCTTGCAGCGTGTTGACATTATCACGTAATTCCATAAATAAGCCATCCATTCCGGTGTCGACTCCCTAGAGAGTGACATCACCATTACAGGCAATTTGCTCCGCCTCCTCACCAACATCGTCCTCATACATGTCGACACACACGTACCGACATATAGCACACACACACAGGGAATGCTCTGATAGAGGACAGGACCCCACTAGCCCCTTGGGGAGACAGAGGGAGAGTTTGCCAGCACACACCAAAGCGCTATATTTTACAGGGATAGCCTTATAATAAGTGCTCCCTTATAGCTGCTTTTATAAAATCACAATTTCGCCAAATTTTGCCCCCCCTCTCTTGATTTAACCCTGTTTCTGTAGTGCAGTGCAGGGGAGAGCCTGGGAGCCTTCCTGACCAGCGGAACTGTGTGAGGAAATGGCGCTGTGTGCTGAGGAGATAGGCCCCGCCCCCTTTTCGGCGGGCTCGTCTCCCGCTTAAAAATGGATTCTGGCAGGGGTTAAATATCTCCATATAGCCCCGGAGGCTATATGTGAGGTATTTTTTTGCCAAAAAAAGGATTTTCATTGCTGCCCAGGGCGCCCCCCCCCCAGCGCCCTGCACCCTCAGTGACTGCCGTGTGAAGTGTGCTGAGAGCAATGGCGCACAGCTGCAGTGCTGTGCGCTACCTTAAGAAGACTGAGGAGTCTTCTGCCGCCGATTCTGGACCTTCTTCTCTTTTCAGCATCTGCAAGGGGGCCGGCGGCGAGGCTCCGGTGACCATCCAGGCTGTACCTGTGATCGTCCCTCTGGAGCTAATGTCCAGTAGCCAAAGAAGCCAATCCATCCTGCACGCAGGTGAGTTCACTTCTTCTCCCCTAAGTCCCTCGATGCAGTGATCCTGTTGCCAGCAGGACTCACTGTAAAATAAAAAACCTAAGCTAAACTTTTCTAAGCAGCTCTTTAGGAGAGCCACCTAGATTGCACCCTTCTCGGCCGGGCACAAAAACCTAACTGAGGCTTGGAGGAGGGTCATAGGGGGAGGAGCCAGTGCACACCACCTGATCCTAAAGCTTTACTTTTTGTGCCCTGTCTCCTGCGGAGCCGCTATTCCCCATGGTCCTTTCAGGAACCCCAGCATCCACTAGGACGATAGAGAAATATACATTGAGAGGACCCTATTGCGGTATGGCGCTATACCAGGGAGCCCATTCTAGGTAACAGGAAGTCGACCCACATCTCTGCAACACAGAGAGATGAAACACAGACCGTTCGCGCCGCTCCCGGAAGTGCGTATGCATTTCCGGCGACGGTGGAACGCATGATACTTCCGGGTGCGGCCGTAAATGGAACGCAAAGCGTTCCTAACTAAATATTTCAGAGACAAAGACCCTTTTTCATTCTTCAAACTGTTAAGTTACCGAATCCACTAACTGTTTATTAATGGATGTAATAAGCACTCCATTAAGTATTGGTTTTAAAAAAGAATATATGTCTGTATTGAGATCACACAGGAAGTAGATGGGCATTCATTTTTTTGACATGTTTTATTTTATAATATTTCTTAATGGAAGCAGTGCATTTTAAATGTTGTAGGTATTGGGAAATAAGAAATAAGTAATGAGAGCAATTTTTAATTAACAATTGATTAATAATCAACAGGAAGTATGCTTCCACTTCCAGGTCAAATGTAGTATAAAAAGAGGACATGTGCAGGTATGGATCATTCTGCCCTGAGGAAGAGTTATATACAACTCGAAACGCGTTGGCGGCATCTAATGATCCATCTACCTGCATTTTGAATAATAGGAGAACCCTACCAGGTCCTGCGGCCGGTGTTTTGCGTGAAGGGAGGAGGGAGGAATTCCGGAACCTTCCAATTTTACTCTTTTCATTGCTCCATGCTGGGAGCTCGTCACGGTACGGTTCCAATTTTATTATAGTGTGAATTTGTCACTTTTATTGGATACAAGAATTTTATGCACTTCAATAAAACTCACTTTTTACTCAAATTACTACAATATATGTGCTATTTCTTCTCTCTATGATGAATATCTCCACACAAGAAAAATCTTGAATTAATTCCTGGAGAAGAACACTTAGAAAGAAGAACCCTACAAGTGAAACATAGGACTCATTTCGGGATTACTTATCAAGATTTCTATGTGACTTCTATTGAAAGGGTGGAGCGCCAACGGTGTATTCACAAATATTTGTTGTTTATTAGTCTTTAAGGTGATTGGGTATCACCAGAATACACCCAGGCTGCTTCGGTCCACCAAGCGCTATTCTCTGTTCCATTCACATTTGTTCTCTGTAATTTCAACTCCACTGTTTTGAGTGGTTCAAACCAAGGTGACTTGAGGAAACTTAACACCACGTTAAGATCCCAAGGCGCCACCGGAGGTACAAAGGGAGGCTGAATATGCAGCACTCCCTTCACAAAAGTCTGTACTTCAGGAAGAAAGGCCAATTCTCTTTGAAAGAAAATGGATAAGGCCGAAATTTGGACCTTTATGGACCCTAATTTTAGGCCCAAATTCACTCCTGTTTGAAGGAAGTGAAGTAGACGGCCCAACTGGAACTCCTCCGTAGGAGCAGCTCTGGCCTCACACCAAGAAACATATTTTCGCCATATACGGTGATAATGTTTCAACGTCACGTCTTTCCTAGCGATGATCAGGGTAGGAATGAACTTCTCCGGAATCCCTTTTTCCGCTAGGATCCGGCGTTCAACCGCCATGCCGTCAAACGCAGCCGCGGTAAGTCTTGGAACAGACAGGGCCCCTGCTGCAGCAGGTCCTGCCTTAGAGGAAGAGGCCACGGATCTTCTGTGAGCAACTCTTGCAGCTCCGGATACCAAGTCCTCCGTGACCAATCTGGAACAATGAGGATTGTTCTGACCCTGCTTATTCTTATTATTCTCAACACCATGGGTATGAGGAAGAGGAGGAAACACATAGACCGATCTGAACACCCAAGGTGTCACCAGAGCGTCTACCGCTACCGCCTGAGGGTCCCTTGACCTGGCGCAATACCGCTTTAGCTTTTTGTTGAGACGGGAAGCCATCATGTCTATTTGAGGCAGTCCCCACTGACCCGTGTTCTGTGCGAAGACTTCTTGACGAAGTCGTGCCTGCTGAGGAAGTCCGCCTCCCAGTTGTCCACCCCCGGGATGAACACTGCTGATAGTGTGCTTACATGGCCTTCCGCCCAGCGTAGAATCCTGGTCGCTTCTGCCATGGCCACTCTGCTCCTTGTTCCGCCTTGGCGGTTTATATGAGCCACTGCCGTGACATTGTCTGACTGAATCAGAACCGGTTTTCCCAGAAGCAATTCCTCCGCTTGACGCAGGGCGTTGTATATGGCCCTCAACTCCAGGACGCTGATGTGGAGACAAGTCTCTAGATTTGACCAGAGACCTTGGAAATTTCTTCCCAGTGTGACTGCTCCCCAGCCTCGGAGGCTTGCGTCCGTGGTCACCAGGACCCAGTCCTGAATGCCGAACCTGCGATCCTCTAGTAGGCGAGCACTGTGCAGCCCCCCCAGAAGAGATACCCTGGTCCTGGGAGACAGGGTGACCCTTTGATGCATTTGTAAATGGGACTCGGACCACTTGTCCAAGAGGTCCCATTGAAAAGTCCTCGCATGGAACCTGCCGAAGGGGATGGCCTCGTATGAAGCCACCATCTTCCCCAGAACCTGTGTGCAATGATGCACTGAAACCTTTTTTGGCTTTAATAGGTTCCTGACCAGGGCTATGAGCTCCTGAACCTTTTCGAACGGAAGAAGAACCTTTTTCTGGTCTGTGTCTAGAATCAGGCCCAAAAAGGTCAGACGCGTTGTAGGGACTAGCTGGGACTTCGGTATATTGAGAATCCAGCCATGTAACTGCAACGTCTTCATGGACAGAGACACGCTGTCCAGCAACTTCTCCCGAGATCTCGCCTTTATGAGGAGATCGTCCAAGTATGGGATAATTGTGACACCCTGCCTGCGCAGGAGCACCATCATTTCCGCCATTACCTTGGGAGAAAATTCTCGGGGCAGTGGAAAGCCCAAACGGCAACGACTGAAATTGGTAGTGACAGTCCTGCACTGCAAATCTCAGGAACGCCTGGTGAGGGGGGAATATCGGAACATGAAGGTAAGCATCCTTTATGTCCAGGGACACCATCCAATCCCCCCCCTCCAGGCTGGCGATGACCGCCCTGAGTGATTCCATTTTGAACTTGAACCTCTTCAAGTACAGGTTCAGGGATTTTAGGTTTAAAATGGGTCTGACCGAACCGTCTGGTTTCGGGACCACAAACAGGGTTGAGTAATATCCCTCTCCTTGCTGGAGATGAGGAACAGTGACAATCACCTGTTGAATATACAATTTTTGGATTGCTGCCAACACTAGCTCCCTCTCTGACGGGGAAGCCGGCAGAGCCGATTTGAAAAACCGGTGAGGAGGCAAGTCTTCGAATTCCAGCCTGTATCCCTGAGAAACAATCTCTAATGCCCAGGGATCCACCTGTGAGTGAACCCAGACGTGGCTGAAAAACCGAAGACGAGCCCCCACTAGATCTGCCTCCCCCCGGGAAGCCCCACCGTCCTGCGGTGGACTTTGCAGATGCATGGGAGGACTTCTGCTCCTGGGAACTAGCTGTGTGCAGCTTTTTTCCCTTGCCTTTTCCTCTGGCAACAAAGGACGATCCCCGTACCTTCTTGCTCTTATTGGAACGAAAGGACTGCATTTGATAATGAGGTGCCTTTTTTGTATGCTGCGGGGGGACATAAGGTAAGAAATTCGACTTACCAGCCGTAGCAGTAGAGACAAGGTCCGAGAGGCCGTCTCCAAACAACTCCTCCCCTTTGTAAGGCAAGGACTCCATATGCCGCTTTGAATCGGCGTCTCCAGTCCACTGTCGGGTCCACAACAGCCGCCTAGCAGAAATAGACATAGCGTTTATTCTGGAGCTTAATAAACAAATGTCTCTTTGAGCATCTCTCATATACAAGGCAGCATCTCTGATATGCTCCATGGTCATTAAAATGGCATCCCTATCTAAGGTGTCAATCTCCGTAGATAAGGAATCTGCCCATGCCACGACAGCACTACATACCCAGGCCGACGCCATAGCCGGTCTAACAATAGTACCTGAATGAGTGTAAATGTGCTTTATGGTAATTTCCTGTCTGCAATCAGCAGGATCCTTGAGGGAAGCCGTATCCTGAGAAGGCAGTGCCACCTTTTTGGATAAGCGTGTCAGCGCCTTGTCTACTTTAGGCGAAGATTCCCATCGTATCCTATCCGTTTGTGGAAAAGGATATGCCATAAGAATCCTTTTGGGAACTTGTGGTCTCCTATCTGGAGATTCCCAAGCCTTTTCGCACAATTCGCTCAGCTCAAATGAGGACGGAAAGGTGACCTCAGGCTTTTTCCCTTTATACATGTGTACCCTCGTGTCAGGGACAGGGGGTTCCTCAGTAATATGCAAAACCTCTTTAATAGCAATAATCATGTACCGAATACCTTTTGCCACCCTCGGCTGTAATTTTGCATCTTCATAGTCGACACTAGAGTCAGTATCCCTGTCGGTATCTGTGTCATCGATCTGGGATATGGTGCGCTTCTAAGACCCCGAAGGTCCTGGCGCCACAGGGACCGGCATGGACTGGCTACCTGACTGATCCCTAGCTTCAGCCTTGTCTAACCTTTTATGCAATAGATTGACATTTGCATTTAAGACATTCAGCATATCCACCCATTCCGGTGTCGGCGTTGCCGACGGCGACATGACATTCAAGCATTCCCCCTCCACATTAAGCGAGCCTTCCTCGTCAAACATGTCGACACACGCGTACCGACACACTTCACACACACAGGGAAACTCTTTTCTGAAGACAGTATCCCCTTTAAGGCCCTTTGGAGAAACAAACCCCCTTCACCGTCTGTAAAGCAGGGGAGAGTCCGGGGAGCTTCCTCTCAGCGGTGCTGTGGAGAGAAAATGGCGCTGGTGAGTGCTGAGGGAGAAGCCCCACCCCCTCGGCGGCGGGCTTCTGTCCCGCTCAAAGTTATTAAAAAATGGCGGGGGCTCTTTTATATATATGTACAGTGCCCACCTGTACATGTATATTGTCTTTTGCCATAAGAGAGGTGTTATATTGCTGCCCAGGGCGCCCCCCCTGCGCCCTGCACCCTTACAGTGACCGGAGTGTGTGAGGTGTATGGGAGCAATGACGCACAGCTGCAGTGCTGTGCGTTACCTCAGTGAAGCTCTGAAGGCTTCTGCCGCCTGAGACGTCTTCTGACTTCGTTTCTTCTGGCTCTGTGAGGAGAACGGCGGCGCGGCTCTGGGAGTGAACGCCCAGGAAGAACCTGCGTTCACCCCCTCTGGAGCTAATAGTGTCCAGTAGCCGAGGAAGCAGAGCCTATCATTTAAGAAGGTCTGCCCCTCTCTCCTCAGTCCCTCGATGCAGGGAGCCTGTTGCCAGCAGTGCTCCCTGTAAAAATATAGAAAAAATCCAAACAAAAATGCTTTCTAGGCAGATAACTCAGGGGAGCTCCCTGCAGTGCACCCATTTCCCTCTGGGCACAGTGTAAAACTGAGGTCTGGAGGAGGGGCATAGAGGGAGGAGCCAGTGCACACCCAGAATCCAAAGCTTTCTTAAAGTGCCCTATCTCCTGCGGAGCCCGTCTATTCCCCATGGTCCTTACGAAGTCCCAGCATCCGCAAGGACGTTAGAGAAATATATATATCTCCTTTGTGTGGGCGGCACTCAGAGACTTGCAACCAATGTATAAAGTGCAAAAAAAGACCCCAACGGGCCAATTTAATGGTAACGTTTCGGGGTATGATTCCCCTTCCTCAGACATATAAGCAGATTGTCCGAAACCGTCGGGTCCCTAGTGACATTAATGTGTTCTGAATGTGTATGACCATGTACTGAATGCCCCAGTTGTGGATCTAACCAGGAAACCTTATGGTCGACAGAAAAACCAAGTATTCGTCGACAGCAGGGAGTAATAACCAGGCAAAATAACATTCTTGCGACTCCGAGAGGTCCGAGGGAAGTATACATATATCATTTTAATCTCACTTCCACACAAATACTACCATGTCCGTGTCGAGCTACAGGTCCATGGAACAGTACCATACGTTAGTTACAGAATGTTAATTTACACCAAGTAATAACAGTTGGTGCCGACAGGGTCACCCACATACTACTGTGTCACCCCTACAGTGTTTACTTTTTAGAAAGCATACAATTACCAACCCGCTGACACTGCATCTACTGAATCAAGTATCAACAGGAGTCGGCGATGCCGACAGAGAGATTTCCTTAGCTGTTTGCGACATAGCACTCACACATGTCAACACATGTGCACTAAAAAGCTATAGTGGGTATATCTGACAGGGAAAACACAGACATATATGCACAACTCAATGATTACATGCCCATTATCTAAGATAGTGCTATATTTCATACTATATTGCACTAAACACTGTGCCCCCCCTTCGTTTACACTGTACACACTGTTTTGGCGGGGGCCGTGGAGAAAATGGCGCTGTATCATGTTGTGAGGGCTAAGCCACGCCCCTTCTTGGCGCGCTTCAGCCCCGCTATTATTTTAGCTTTTTTATGCTGGCAGGGGTCCGTATACAGTGGCTATGCACTGTATACGTGTTTAGCCAGGCTTAATGGAGAGGTATATTGCTGCCCAGGGGCCCCCCCTGCACCCTTGTAAAGCCGTTGGTGTGTGGGAGCAATGGTGCGCTGCGCGGTACCTCTGAGACTGTGAAGTCTTCTGCCGTCACTGAAGTCTTCTGTTCTTCTAATACTCACCCGGCTTCTTTCTTCTTGCTTCTGTGAGGGGGGTGACGGCGCGGCTCCGGGAACAAGCAGCTAGGCGCACCAAGTGATCGAACCCACTGGAGCTAATGGTGTCCAGTAGCCTAAGCCCTTAACTCAGAAGAAGTAGGTCTGACTTCTCTCCCCTCAGTCCCACGAAGCAGAGAGCATGTAGCCAGCAGGTCTTTCTGAAAATAAAAAATAAGATTTTACTCACCGGTAAATCTATTTCTCGTAGTCCGTAGTGGATGCTGGGAACTCCGTAAGGACCATGGGGAATAGACGGCTCCGCAGGAGACTGGGCACATCTAAAGAAAGATTTAGGACTACCTGGTGTGCACTGGATCCTCCCCCTATGACCCTCCTCCAAGCCTCAGTTAGGATACTGTACCCGGAAGAGCTGACACAATAAGGAAGGATTTTGAATCCCGGGTAAGACTCATACCAGCCACACCAATCACACCGTACAACTCGTGATATGAACCCCGGTTAACAGTATGATAACAACGGAGCCTCTGAACAGATGGCTCGCCATAACAACCCGATTTGTGTAACAATAACTATTTACAAGTATTGCAGACAATCCGCACTTGGGATGGGCGCCCAGCATCCACTACGGACTACGAGAAATAGATTTACCGGTGAGTAAAATCTTATTTTCTCTGACGTCCTAGTGGATGCTGGGAACTCCGTAAGGACCATGGGTATTATACCAAAGCTCCCAAACGGGCGGGAGAGTGCGGATGACTCTGCAGCACCGAATGAGAGAACTCAAGGTCCTCCTCAGCCAGGGTATCAAATTTGTAGAATTTTGCGAACGTGTTTGCCCCTGACCAAGTAGCATCTCGGCCAAGTTGTAAAGCCGAGACCCCTCGGGCAGCCGCCCAAGATGAGCCCACCTTCCTTGTGGAATGGGCTTTTACAGATTAAGGCTGCGGTAGTCCCACCGCAGAATGCGCAAGCTGAACAGTGCTACAAATCCAGCGCGCAATAGTCTGCTTAGAAGCAGGAGCACCCAGCTTGTTGGGTGCATACAGGATAAACAGCGAGTCAGTTTTCCTGACTCCAGCCGTCCTGGAAACATAAATTTTCAGGGCCCTGACTACGTCCAGTAACTTGGAATCCTCCAAGTCCCTAGTAGCCGCAGGAACCACAATAGGTTGGTTCAAGTGAAAAGCTAATACCACCTTCGGGAGAAAGTGAGGACGAGTCCTCAACTCTGCCCTATCCATATGGAAAATCAGGTAAGGGCTTTTACATGACAAAGCCGCCAATTCTGACACACGCCTGGCCGAAGCCAGAACCAACAACATGACCACTCTCCATGTGAGATATTTCAAATCCACGGTTTTAAGTGGCTCAAACCAATGTGATTTCAGGAACTCCAAAAACACATTGAGATCCCAAGGTGCCCCTGGGGACACAAAAGGGGGGCTGAATATGCAGCACTCCCTTTACAAACGTCTGACTTTCAGGCTGACATCCTTCCTGGCTTTGATCAGGGTAGGAATGACTTCCTCCGGAATGCCTTTTTCACTCAGGATCCGGTGTTCAACTGCTATGCCGTCAACGCAGCCGCGGTAAGTCTTGGAACAGACAGGGCCCCTGCTGCAGCAGGTCCTGTCCGAGTGGCAGAGGCCATGGGTCCTCTGAGATCATTTCTTGAAGTTCCGGGTACCAAGCCCTTCTTGGCCAATCCGGAAAAATGAGTATAGTTCTTACTCCTCTTTTCCTTATTATCCTCAGTACCTTGGGTATGAGAGGAAGAGGAGGGAACACATAAACCGACTGGTACACCCACGGTGTCACTAGAGCGTTCCACAGCGATCGCCTGAGGGTCCCTTGACCTGGCGCAATATTTTGTTGAGGCGGGACGCCATCATGTCCACCTGTGGTCTTTCCCAACGGTTTACCAGCATTTGGAAGACTTCTGGATGAAGTCCCCATTCTCCCGGGTGGAGGTCGTGCCTGCTGCGGAAGTCTGCTTCCCAGTTGTCCACTCCCGGAATGAACACTGCTGCCAGTGCTACCACGTGATTTTCCGCCCAACGGAGAATCCTTGTGGCTTCTGCCATTACCCTCCTGCTTCATGTGCCGCCCTGCCTGCTTACATGGGCGACCGCCGTGATGTTGTCTGATTGGATCAGTACCGACTGGTTTTGAAGCAGGGGCCTTGCTTGGCTTAGGGCCTTGTAAATGGCTCTTAACTCCAGAATATTTATGTGAAGTGAAATCTCCTGTTTTGACCACAGTCCTTGGAAATTTACTCCCTGTGTGACTGCACCCCAGCCCCGAAGGCTGGCATCCGTGGTCACCAGGACCCAGTCCTGTTATTCCGAATCTGCGGCCCTCTGGTAGATGAGCCCTCTGCAGCCACCACAGCAGCGACACCCTGGTCCTTGCCGACAGGGTTATCCGCTGCTGCATCTGGAGATGGGACCCGGACCATTTGTCCAACAGGTCCCACTGGAAAATCCTTGCGTGGAACCTTCCGAATGGAATAGCTTCGTATGAAGCTACCATTTTTCCCGGGACTCGTGTGCATTGATGTACCGACACCTGTCCCGGTTTTAGGAGGTTTCTGACTAGAGATGACAACTCCTCGGCTTTTTCCACTGGAAGAAACACTTTATTCTGGTGTGTGTCCAGAATCATTCCCAGGAACAGAAGACGTGTCGTCGGGACCAGCTGTGACTTTGGAATATTGAGAATCCAGCCGTGCTGTTGCAGCACTTCCCGAGAAAGTGCTACCCCCACTACCAACTGCTCCTTGGACCTCGCCTTTATGAGGAGATCGTCCAAGTACGGGATAATTAAAACTCCCTTCTTGCGAAGGAGTATCATCATTTCGGCCATTACCTTGGTAAAGACCCTCGGTGCCGTGGATAACCCAAACGGCAGCGTCTGGAACTGATAGTGACAGTCCTGTACCACAAACCTGAGGTACTCCTGGTGAGGAGTGTAAATGGGGACATGCAGGTAAGCATCCTTGATGTCCAGAGAGACCATGTAATCCCCCTCGTCCATGTTCGCAATAACCGCCCTGAGCGATTCCATCTTGAACTTGAATCTTTTGATATATGTGTTCAAGGATTTTAAATTTAATATGGGTCTCACCGAACCTTCCGGTTTCGGTACCACAAACATTGTGGAATAGTAACCCTTTCCTTGTTGAAGGAGGGGTACCTTGATAATCACTTGCTGTGAATACAGTTTTTGGATAACCACCAACACTGCCTCCCTGGCAGAGGGAGTTGCCGGTAAGGCAGATTTTTAGGAAACGGCGGGGGGGAGACGTCTCGAATTCCAGCCTGTACCCCTGAGATACTGTTTGAAGAACCCAGGGATCCACCTGTGAGAGAGCCCACTGTGTGCTGAAATTCCTGAGACGGGCCCCCACCGTACCCGGGTCCGCCTGAGCAGTCCCAGCGTCATGCTGTGGACTTACCGAACGCAGGGGAGGACTTCTGCTTTTGGGAACTAGCTGTGTGCTGCAGCTTTTTCCCTCTACCTTTTCCTCTTGGCAGAAAAGATGAGCCTCTAGCCCTCTTGCTTTTCTGGGGCCGAAAGGACTGTACCCGATAATACAGTGCTTTCTTTTGCTGTGGGGTAGCTTGTGGCAAAAAGTTTGATTTCCCAGCAGTAGCTGTGGAAACGAGGTCTGAAAGACAATCCCCTAACAGTTCCACCCCCTTATAGGGCAAAACTTCCATGTGCCGTTTTGAATCGGCATCGCCTGACCATTGCAGAGTCCATAACCCCCGCCTGGCGGCAATGGTTTTACATAGCGCTTATTTGTGATGCCCGCCGACAAATATCCCTCTGTGCATCACGCATGTATAAGACAGCGTCTTTTATATGCTCTATCGTCAGCAAAATATTGTCCCTATCCATAGTATCAATATTATCCGACAGGGAATCTGACCACGCAGCTGCAGCACTGCACATCCATGCCGAGGCAATAGCTGGTCTCAATATAATGCCCGTGTGTGTGTATATAGCTTTAAGGGTAGTTTCCTGCTTTCTATCAGCAGGTTCCTTTAGGGCGGCCGTATCCGGAGATGGTAGTGCCACCTTTTTTAATAAGCGTGTAACCGCTTTATCTACCCTAGGGGGTATTTCCCAACGTGACCTATCCTCTGGCGGAAAAGGGTACGCTGCTTAGAAATTATCAATTTCTTATCGGGGGAAGTCCACGCTTCCTCACACACCTCATATTAATTCCTCAGATGCAGGAAAAAATAAGATTTTACTTACCGATAAATCTATTTCTCGTAGTCCGTAGTGGATGCTGGGACTCCGTAAGGACCATGGGGATATAGCGGCTCCGCAGGAGACAGGGCACAAAATAAAAGCTTAAGGATCAGGTGGTGTGCACTGGCTCCTCCCCCTATGACCCTCCTCCAAGCCTCAGTTAGGATACTGTGCCCGGACGAGCGTACATAATAAGGAAGGATATTGAATCCCGGGTAAGACTCATACCAGCCACACCAATCACACCGTACAACTTGTGATCTGAACCCAGTTAACAGTATGATAAACGCAAAGGAGCCTCTGAAAAGATGGCTCACAACAATAATAACCCGAATTTTTGTAACAATAACTATATACAAGTATTGCAGACAATCCGCACTAGGGATGGGCGCCCAGCATCCACTACGGACTACGAGAAATAGATTTATCGGTAAGTAAAATCTTATTTTCTCTGACGTCCTAGTGGATGCTGGGACTCCGTAAGGACCATGGGGATTATACCAAAGCTCCCAAACGGGCGGGAGAGTGCGGATGACTCTGCAGCACCGAATGAGAGAACTCCAGGTCCTCCTCAGCCAGGGTATCAAATTTGTAGAATTTAGCAAACGTGTTTGCCCCTGACCAAGTAGCTGCTCGGCAAAGTTGTAAAGCCGAGACCCCTCGGGCAGCCGCCCAAGATGAGCCCACCTTCCTTGTGGAATGGGCTTTTACTGATTTTGGCTGTGGCAATCCTGCCACAGAATGTGCAAGCTGAATTGTACTACAAATCCAACGAGCAATCGTCTGCTTAGAAGCAGGAGCACCCAGCTTGTTGGGTGCATACAGGATAAACAGCGAGTCAGATTTTCTGACTCCAGCCGTCCTGGAAACATATATTTTCAAGGCCCTGACAACGTCAAGCAACTTAGAGTCCTCTAAGTCCCTGGTAGCCGCAGGTACCACAATAGGTTGGTTCATGTGAAATGCAGAAACCACCTTAGGTAGAAATTGAGGACGAGTCCTCAATTCCGCCCTGTCAGAATGAAATATCAAGTAAGGGCTTTTATATGATAAAGCCGCCAATTCTGACACACGCCTGGCTGAAGCCAAGGCTAACAGCATCGACACCTTCCATGTGAGATATTTTAAGTCCACAGTGGAAAGTGGTTCAAACCAATGTGACTTTAGAAAACTCAACACCACATTGAGATCCCAAGGTGCCACTGGAGGCACAAAAGGAGGCTGTATGTGCAGCACCCCTTTTACAATGTCTGAACTTCAGGTACTGAAGCCAGTTCTTTCTGGAAGAAAATCGACAGGGCCGAAATTTGAACCTTAATGGACCCTAATTTTAGGCCCATAGACAGTCCTGTTTGCAGGAAATGAAGGAAACGACCCAGTTGAAATTCCTCTGTAGGGGCCTTCTTGGCCTCACACCACGCAACATATTTACGCCAAATGCGGTGATAATGTTTTGCGGTTACGTCCTTCCTGGCTTTGACCAGAGTAGGGATGACTTCTTCTGGAATGCCTTTTTCCCTCAGGATCCGGCGTTCAACCGCCATGCCGTCAAACGCAGCCGCGGTAAGTCTTGGAACAGACAAGGCCCCTGCAGTAGCAGGTCCTTTCTTAGAGGTAGAGGCCACGGTTCGTCCGTGAGCATCTCTTGAAGTTCCGGGTACCAAGTCCGTCTTGGCCAATCCGGAACCACGAGTATAGTTCTTACTCCTCTCCTTCTTATGATTCTCAGTACTTTTGGTATGAGAGGCAGAGGAGGGAACACATACACTGACTGGTACACCCACGGCGTTACCAGAGCGTCCACTGCTATTGCCTGAGGGTCCCTTGACCTGGCGCAATATCTGTCCAGTTTTTTGTTTAGACGTGACGCCATCATGTCCACCTTTGGTTTTTCCCAACGGTTTACAATCAGGTGGAAGACTTCTGGGTGAAGTCCCCACTCTCCCGGGTGAAGGTCGTGTCTGCTGAGGAAGTCTGCTTCCCAGTTGTCCACTCCCGGAATGAATACTGCTGACAGTGCTATCACATGATTTTCCGCCCAGCGAAGAATCCTTGCAGCTTCTGCCATTGCCCTCCTGCTTCTCGTGCCGCCCTGTCTGTTTACGTGGGCGACTGACGTGATGTTGTCCGATTGGATCAACACCGCCTGACCCTGAAGCAGAGGTTTTGCTTGACTTAGGGCATTGTAAATGGCCCTTAGTTCCAGAATGTTTATATGAAGAGACGTTTCCAAGCTTGACCACAGGCCCTGGAAATTCCTTCCCTGTGTGACTGCTCCCCAGCCTCTCAGGCTGGCATCCGTGGTTACCAGGATCCAATCCTGAATGCCAAATCTGCGGCCCTCTAGTAGATGAGCACTCTGCAGCCACCACAGGAGAGACACCCTTGTCCTTGGCGACAGGGTTATCCGCTGATGCATCTGCAGATGCGATCCGGACCATTTGTCCAGTAGATCCCACTGAAATGTTCTTGCATGGAATCTTCCGAATGGAATCGCTTCGTAAGAAGCCACCATTTTCCCCAGGACCCTCGTGCACTGATGCACTGAGACCTGTCCTGGTTTTAGGAGGTTCCTGACTAGCTCGGATAACTCCCTGGCCTTCTCCTCCGGGAGAAACACCTTCTTCTGGACTGTGTCCAGAATCATTCCTAGGAACAGTAGACGTGTCGTTGGAATCAGCTGCGATTTTGGAATATTTAGAATCCACCCGTGCTGACGTAACACTACCTGAGATAGTGCTACTCCGACTTCTAACTGTTCCCTGGATCTTGCCCTTATCAGGAGATCGTCCAAGTAAGGGATAATTGAAATGCCTTTTCTTCGTAGAAGAATCATCATTTCGGCCATTACCTTGGTAAAGACCCGAGGTGCCGTGGACAATCCAAACGGCAGCGTCTGAAACTGATAATGACAGTTTAGTACTACAAACCTGAGGTACCCTTGGTGAGAAGGGTAGATTGGGACATGGAGATAAGCATCTTTGATGTCCAGAGACACCATATAGTCCCCTTCTTCCAGGTTCGCTATCACTGCTCTGAGTGACTCCATCTTGAATTTGAACCTTTTTATGTAAGTGTTCAAGGATTTCAGATTTAAAATTGGTCTCACCAAGCCGTCCGGCTTCGGTACCACAAACAGCGTGGAATAATACCCCTTTCCTTGTTGCAGGAGGGGTACCTTGATTATCACCTGCTGGGAATACAGCTTGTGAATGGCTTCTAGAACTGCCTCCCTGTCGGAAGGAGACTTTGGTAAAGCAGACTTCAGGAAACGATGAGGGGGAAACGCCTCGAATTCCAGTTTGTACCCCTGCGATACTACCTGTAGAATCCAGGGATCCACTTGCGAGTGAGCCCACTGCGCGTTGAAATTTTTGAGACGGGCCCCCACCATATCTGAGTCTGCTTGTAAAGCCCCAGCGTCATGCTGAAGACTTGGCAGAAGCAGGGGAGGGCTTCTGCTCTTGGGAAGCGGCTGCATGGTGCAGTCTTTTTCCTCTTCCTCTGCCCCGGGGCAGAAAGGAGTGGCCTTTTGCTCGCTTGTACTTATGGGAACGAAAGGACTGAGATTGAAAAGACGGTGTCTTTTTCTGCTGATGTGGAGTGACCTGGGGTAAAAAGGTGGATTTTCCAGCCGTTGCCGTGGCCACCAGGTCCGATAGACCAGCCCCAAATAACTCCTCCCCTTTATACGGCAATACTTCCATGTGCCGTTTGGAATCCGCATCCCCTGACCACTGTCGCGTCCACAACGCTCTTCTGGCAGAGATGGACATAGCACTTACTCTTGATGCCAGGGTGCAAATATCCCTCTGTGCATCACGCATATATAATAATGCATCCTTTAAATGTTCTATAGTTAACAGTATATTGTCCCTATCCAGGGTATCAATATTCTCAGTCAGGGAATCCGACCATGCGACTCCAGCACTGCACATCCAGGCTGAGGCGATTGCTGGTCGCAGTATAACACCAGTATGTGTGTATATACTTTTTAGGATATTTTCCAGCCTTCTATCAGCTGGTTCTTTGAGGGTAGCCGTATCAGGAGACGGTAACGCTACTTGTTTAGATAAACGTGTGAGCGCCTTATCTACCCTAGGGGGTGTTTCCCAACGCGCCCTAACCTCTGGCGGGAAAGGATATAATGCTAATAATTTTTTAGAAATTAGCTGTTTTTTAATCGGGAGAAACCCACGCTTTTTCACACACCTCATTTATTTCCTCTGACTCAGGAAAAAATATTGGTAGTTTTTTCTCACCCCACATAATACCCTTCTTTGTGGTACTTGTAGTGTCAGAAAGGTTCAATGCCTCTTTCATTGCCGTGATCATGTAACGTGTGGCCCTACTGGACATTACGTTTGTCTCGTCACCGTCGACACTAGACTCAGTATCTGTGTCAGGGTCTGTGTCGACCCACTGAGGTAACGGGCGTTTTAGCGCCCCTGACGGTGTCTGAGACGCCTGGACAGGCACTAACTGATTTGCCGGCTGTCTCATGTCGTCAACAGTTTTTTGCAAATTGCTGACATTATCACTTAATTGTTTAAATACAATCATCCAGTCAGGTGTCGACTCCCTAGGGGGTGACATCACCAACGCAGGCAACTGCTCCGCCTCCACATAATTTTCCTCCTCATACATGTCGACACACGCGTACCGACACAGCACACACACACCGGGAATGCTCTGATAGAGGACAGGACCCCACTTAGCCCTTTGGAGAGACAGAGGGAGAGTCTGCCAGCACACACCCAGCGCTATATATATATATACAGGGATAACCTTATATAAGTGTTATTCCCTTATAGCTGCTGTTAATTATTGTTATTTGCTGCCAACAATGCCCCCCCTTCTCTTTTTTACCCTGATTCTGAAGCAGGACTGCAGGGGAGAGTCAGGGAGCCGTCCTTCCAGCGGAGCTGTGAGGGAAAATGGCGCTTGTGTGCTGAGGAGATAGGCTCCGCCCCTTCACGACGTCCTTATCTCCCGCTTTTTTGTGTAAAATGGCAGGGGATTAAAATACATCCATATAGCCCAGGAGCTATATGTGATGTATTCTGTTTTGCCACCTAAGGTATTCTGTTATATTGCGTCTCAGGGCGCTCCCCCCCCAGCGCCCTGCACCCTCAGTGACCGGAGTGTGAAGTGTGCTGAGAGCAATGGCGCACAGCTGCGGTGCTGTGCGCTACCTTAGTCTGAAGACAGGATGTCTTCTGCCGCCGATTTCACCGGACCTCTTCGTCTCTTCTGGCTCTGTAAGGGGGACGGCGGCGCGGCTCCGGTGACCCATCCAGGCTGAACCTGTGATCGTCCCTCTGGAGCTAGTGTCCAGTAGCCTAAGAAACCCGATCCACTCTGCACTCAGGTGAGTCCGTTTCTTCTCCCCTTAGTCCCACGATGCAGTGAGCCTGTTGCCAGCAGGACTCACTGAAAATAAAAAAAACCTAACTAAACTTTTATTCTAAGCAGCTCAGGAGAGCCACCTAGATTGCACCCTTCTCGGCCGGGCACAAAAATCTAACTGAGGCTTGGAGGAGGGTCATAGGGGGAGGAGCCAGTGCACACCACCTGATCCTTAAGCTTTTATTTTGTGCCCTGTCTCCTGCGGAGCCGCTATATCCCCATGGTCCTTACGGAGTCCCAGCATCCACTAGGACGTCAGAGAAACTACTGGTAGTTTTTTCTCACCAAACATAATACCCTTTTTTGTGGTACCTGGGGTATTATCAGAAATGTGTAATACATTTTTCATTGCCTCAATCATGTAACGGGTGGCCCTATTGGAAGGTACACTAGTCTCATCGTCGTCGACACTGGAGTCGGTATCCGTGTCAACATCTGTGTCTGCCATCTGAGGTAGCGGGCGTTTTAGAGCCCCTGATGACATTTGAGACGCTTGGACAGGCACAAGCTGAGTAGCCGGTTGTCCTATGTAGTCAAACCTTTTATGTAAGGAGTTGACACTGTCACGTAATTCCTTCCATAAGTCCATCCACACCGGTGTCGACCCCGCAGGGGGTGACATCACATTCACAGGTATTTGCTCCGCCTCGACATCATTATCCTCATCATACATGTCGACACAGCAGTACCGACACACAGCACACACACAGGGAATGCTCTGACAGAGGACAGGACCCCACAAAGCCCTTTGGGGAGACAGAGGGAGAGTATGCCAGCACACACCAGAGCGCTATATATCACAGGGATATCACCTATAGAGAGTGTTTTCCCTTATAGCTGCATTATTATAATATACTGCGCCTAATTTTTGTGCCCCCCCTCTCTTTTTAACCCTTTCTGTAGTGCAGGACTGCAGGGGAGAGCCAGGGAGCGATCCTTCCAGCGGAGCTGTGAGGGAAAATGGCGCCACTGTGCTGAGGGAGATGGCTCCGCCCCTTTTTTGGCGGGCTTTCTCCCGCTGTTTTTGTAATTCTGGCAGGGGTATTTGTACACCTATATAGCCCCTGGGGTTATATATGGTGTTAGTTTTGCCAGCCAAGGTGTAAATATTGCTGCTCAGGGCGCCCCCCCCCAGCGCCCTGCACCCATCAGTGACCGCAGTGTGTGGTGTGCATGAGGAGCAATGGCGCACAGCTGCAGTGCTGTGCGCTACCTTGGAGAAGACAGAAGTCTTCAGCCGCCGATTTTCCGGACCTTCTTGCTTCTGGCTCTGTAAGGGGGGCGGCGGCGCGGCTCCGGGAACGGACGACGAGGTCGGGTCCTGTGTGCGATCCCTCTGGAGCTAATGGTGTCCAGTAGCCTAAGAAGCCCAAGCTACCACCAGTTAGGTAGGTTCGCTTCTTCTCCCCTTAGTCCCTCGATGCAGTGAGCCTGCTGCCAGCAGGTCTCACTGTAAAATAAAAAACCTAAATATACTTTCTTTCTAGGAGATGAGGAGAGCCCCTAGTGTGCATCCAGCTCAGCCGGGCACAGAAATCTAACTGAGGCTTGGAGGAGGGTCATAGGGGGAGGAGCCAGTGCACACCAGATAGTCCTAAATCTTTCTTTAGATGTGCCCAGTCTCCTGCGGAGCCGTCTATTCCCCATGGTCCTTACGCAGTTCCCAGCATCCACTAGGACGTCAGAGAAAACCTAATTTAAAGTCTTTCAGAGAAACTCAGCAGAGCTCCCCTAGTGTGTGTCCAGTCACTCCTGGGCACAGAATCTGAGGTCTGGAGGACGGGCATAGAGGGAGGAGCCAGTTCACACCCAAAGTCTTATAGTGTGCCCATGTCTCCTGCGGATCCCGTCTATACCCCATGGTCCTTACGGAGTCCCCAGCATCCTCTAGGATGTATGCGAAATGAGGTTTTAAATGCTGCCCAGGGCTCCCCTCCCCCACGCCCTGCACCCTGTAGTGCCGCTGTGTGTGGGAGCATGGCGCGCTGTGCGGTACCTCAAAGCCGTCACTGAAGTCTTCTGATCTTCTTCTACTCACCTGTCTTCTGACTTCTGGCTCTGCAAGAGGGGTGACGGCGGGCTCTGGGAACAAGCATCTAGGCGTACCTAGCGTTCAGACCCTCAGGAGCTAATGGTGTCCTGTAGCCAAAGAAGCAGAGCCTTGAAACTCACAGAAGTAGGGCTGCTTCTCTCCCCTCAGTCCCACGATGCAGGGAGCCTGTAGCCAGCAGGTCTCCCTGAAAATAATAAACCTAACAAAAGTCTTTTTCAGAGAAACTCAGGAGAGCTCCTCAGTGTGCATCCAGTCTCACTGGGCACAGATTCTAAACTGGAGTCTGGAGGAGGGGCATAGAGGGAGGAGCCAGTTCACACCCCTTAAAAGTCTTAAAGTGCCCATGTCTCCTGCAGATCTCATCTATACCCCATGGTTCTTGAAGCGTCCCCAGCATCCTCTAGGACGTATGAGAAAGAAAGGTGAGGGCTATAATAATAATAATAATAATAATAATAGACATAGTTTTGACGCAGCGATATGCGTGGGTGTCCAAGCACAATGTAATTGTGACTGTTTGGGCATCTAAACATACCCTTTAGGCAGGAAAAATAGATGCCCAATAACAAATTAATCGCCCCCACAGATTCTCTCGGTCCCAGTCAACAAGTCTCCTTAAGACAGGAAAACATTCTAATGAATTTAAATCTGGCTGCCTACAGATGTCTCCCGGTGACGGGATCTCTTTCCTTAACCACTTACCTGGCATGGTCGCATCAAATGCGACCATGCCTGCAAGTGCTTTATCTGACCTGGTCGCACAGGATGCGACCAGTGAGATAAACTGTGTTAGCAGCGGCAGGGAAGGGAAACTTCCCTCCGCTGCTGCTGTCAGAGGGACCGGAAGGTCCCTCTGCCTCCCTGCACTCTTCCCTACTGATTGCCGGCGAAGCCGATCACTGCTGATTGGTCAGCATGGCAGGATCCCCCCCTCCAGTGGCTGCAGACAATAGCAGCCACTGGGGAGTGTAAATTAACCCCTCCAAGCCAAGCCCCCCCCGTGTACCTGGAGAGTGTCCTGGCGATGTTCCGATGTTTGGTGGGGAAAATTTTTTTAGAAACATTTTTTTTTTCTTTTTTTGAACTAAAATCATTTTGGATAGTGTTAAATTCATGTTCTTCACCTAATTCACTCATAAAAAAATGACAATTTCTGAGCGTTTTTTTGGGGGGGAGAAAATCGTCAGTTAAGTGGTTAATGTCGTGAATGGTTGTGTCAGCTATTGATGGATATGATATGCTGGGCAACAGTGCTATACAACTAAAGCTGAGTACACACTGGAACAACATCAGTCCAATATGCCATTTCATAACAACATATCACCTACATCACTCAGTGTGTACGCAGGATTGCGTGCTCCCGCTGGTCGCTAGGCAAACCTAGCGATTTTGTGCCTATCGTGCAGTGTGTACTGCGAACCGGATGATAAATGATACGTCAGACCAATTTGACGTCACCTTCATGCCACTCCCTAGCATGTAGGTGGTTCTAAGTTGTACAGGAGCATCGATATATCGCATGTGACCACACAATGTGATGTATCGTTCGGTCGTTATCAAGACTGCAGTGTGTGTACACTTAATATCACTTGTTCTGGACTCAAGGGAAATAGTACAGTAGGAACGATTGTCGGTAGCTCCAGTGTGTACCCAGCTTAATTGTGAAAAAAAAAAAAAAAGAAAAACATGGCAACTGTACAACCAACACACACAGACACACAAATAATATATCAACCCCGCCTTAGTGTATTGTTTGAACTCTGACAGGAGCACTTATAAAATGCTGCACAGTATCCGCACTGGGGGCTGTATCTCAGTATTTGGGAGAAGCCCAAGTCAGAAATAACCTAAAATTTAAAAATAACACACTAACATAAAACAAATGACACCAGTGAACTTTAAAAGATTGTACTGCCCTTCAATAAAAAAAACCTGAAACAGCTAGAGCACTAAGAGACAGCAATCTCCAACACCATCATAATTAACATCGTTCTTGTTTTAAATTGAGTGATGCTAATTTTTTAAGCATTTTTTTTCGAGTTACCAGAAACATATATTCTTGGAAAGCCAAGACAAAATTCATCCAAAGAAAACTTAATTTGAGGTCTATTACCGGGTTAATTAATGCACATGTGGCAGGGACACAGTGACACTGAGAGGGGAATTGGCAGTCATCGCAGCCCTGGATGATGTCATACTAAGAATTAGCACAGAGAATAGAAATGATTAAAAAGCAAAATGGACTCTCAGGAGAGATAATTAAAAAAGGTTCCGGAGTTTTACCTATTTATTGCTGCAAGAAAATTACTACCAAATGCTCTGGTGCTGGAGAAATCTTTCTTTTTCCAGTCTCTCTGCTTTATAAGAAAGCCCATAACAGGAACAAGTAGTATGTAGTGAAACGTAAGAGATGCTGCTGTTGCTGCTGTAGCACCACCTTGTGAGGCAAAAGGGGTACTGCAGGAATTAAAATCTTAATTACGAATTCAATAACTCAACTTACTGAATGCAAGTATAGAACATAATATCAGGCAGTAGACATGGTGTTCAGCCTTACAGTGACATTCCACTGGTGTTTTATTATGAAGCACCACATTTAAACTTTATTTCACGTTTAGATGTACATGTGGTAGGGAATATAGAATGTAAGCTCCACTGGGGCAGAGACTGATGTGAATGGGCAAATATTCTCTGTACAGCGCTGCGGAATATGTGTGCGCTATATAAATAACTGGTAATAAATAAATAAATAAATAAATAAATAAATAGACAATTTTCACACATAGGGGGAAATGTACTAAGCCCTGGACAGTGATGAAGTGGAGAGAGATAAAGTACTAGGCAATCAGCACCTAACTGCCATATTACAGGCTGTGTTCGAAAAAACAAAATGGCACTTTTTCTCCATTTTATCTCTCTAGGGGGGATATTCAATTGGCTGTGAAACCATTTTCACGCAGAAAAATGGCTTTTATCGCGATACATGAAAACTGACCTATTCAATTATTCCCTGGCGATAATTCTCTAATCGCAAATTTCTTTTCACCACCTCTGAGCAGATGAAAAGTTTGGGAAAACCCCTAACTTGAGGTAAAAAGGTTGGATTTTGGTTCAGAACCCCTGAGACACCCCCCTAACCCCCTTTGAATGACTGATTAGGCAGTTCCATGTTTTTAATTGACCAATAATTACGTCATTTTTGGGGTGAAAGTGCAAAATGATAGATATTGCGGTACAAGGCATGGGACAGGTATAATGGGTGCTCTATGAGTGGGACAAGTGTTCTAGGCTTGCGGGTGGGATTAATATTGGAAGATTTTTTTTATCTTACTCAAAATAATATATATATATATACACATACATACACACACACACAATGTATGTGTGTATACACATATATATATATATATATATATATATATACACATACACACACACACACACATACAGTATATATTAATGTTAGAAAGCATTAAACCATGGTTGATCAAGGTTTGTAATACATAGCAATGTTTCAAAGAATTAATATAATAAGCAGGATTCAATTTAAGACATTAATCCCCCCAAAAAACACAAGCAAAAATATGTAACTATTTTTTTCCCCCCCAGCTCTGGTGGTAGGCTCTAATATATAATTAAATGTGTTTTATTACCTTAATGACCATACATTATTTGATTCATTACATTGTTGATATAGGTGGTCATTCCGAGTTGATCACTAGCTGCTTTCGTTCGCTGTGGAGCGATGAGGCAAAAAAATGGCACTTCTGTGCATGCGTATGTGGCGCAATGCGCACGCGCGTCGTGCTATTGCAACGAACGATGTAGTTTAACACAAGGTCTAGCGAAGCTTTTCAGTCGCACTGCTGACCGCAGAGTGATTGACATGAAGAGGGCGTTTCTGGGTAGCAACTGAACGTTTTCAGGGAGTGTTAGGAAAAACGCAGGCGTGGCTGGCCGAACGCAGGGCGTGTACGTGACGTCAAAACAGGAACTGAACAGTCTGAAGTGATCGCAAGCGCTGAGTAGGTATTGAGCTACTCTAAAACTGCACAAAAAAAGTTTGCCGCCGCTATGCGATCCTTTCGTTCGCACTTCTGCTAAGCTAAGATACACTCCCAGTGGGAGGCGGCATAGTTTGCACGGCTGCTAAAAACTGCTAGCGAGCGAACAACTCGGAATGACCACCATAGTGTAAACACATATTATGCAGGGCTTTACAGAAATGATCTGCCATTCACATCAGTCCCTGCCCCCGTGGAGATTACAATCAATATTCTCTAGGACATTCAAGAACGCCCACATGGAGGGATTAATTTTTGTACTCAGCAACCAATTAAACTACCAGTATGTTTTTGGGATGTGGGAGGTAACCCATACAAGGGGAGGATATACAAACTGCACACCAATAGACCTTGGTCTGGAATTGAAGTCATGACTTCAGTGCTGAGAGGCAGCAATGCTAATCACTGCAACAATAAAAAAAGAAAAAAGCAACTGTACAACGGTCTAGAGGAGTGATGAAAATCACAATTCATCATCATGGATAATGTGGCTTCTCATTGGTTCTCTCTGACACCTGACTTCTGCAGCCATTTTAAGGTGGTAATTGGAAATGTAGCAGTGCCGCTAATAGACACCGTGGGCCCAGTGCAGCCAATTCTTGGACTTACCTTACCCAAATGAAAACAAATATCAAATACATGTAATAAAAAAATAAAAAAAAAGACATTTTGTAGGCAATAGAAATAATTACCCTATTTGTGTACTAGGCACTTTGGGGCAATTCAATTGTTAATCTAAACCTGGCTCGGGAGCTGCGACTCTCTCCACTTCCACAACCCAGTGTAAGATATGCCAGGATTAAGACAGGAGGTGTGGCTTCACTGTGTGTACAAAAAAAAATTAGCAGTATACAACTAATGCTAATAGAACAAGACTTCATTATTTTTAATAACAATACTCCAGCATATGGGCAGCCTGTCCCTTCCCCAACAGTACTAGGGCAGATGTATTAAGCCTGGAGAAGCGAAAGCAGCGATAAGTGGAAGGTGATAACGCACCAGCCAATCAGCTCCAATATGTAAATTTACATATTGGAGCTGATTGGCTGGTACGTTATCACCTTGCACTTATCACTGCTTTATCACTTCTCCAGGCTTAATACATGTCCCTGTGTATGCAGCATACTTTGTGGACAGAGGGTATCCAATGTCACGCCATTTGACTTTAAATAAAAAGCTGCAATTTAACTTTCCATAATGCATGTGGGGGTTCCTTTCGTCCAATCAGACACACCCTGCGGCCATCATCTTCATCAGTTTGCAACTTGTATTGGGGTTTCAGGACCCCCAAAGTCAGCTTCCTCTAGGCAGAAGGGATTGAAGATATTGAGTGGCTGTTTTGGCAGCAATTCGCATCGACAAGTCCACTTCAGTCCCGTAATGTATGATGTCACAAGACCACAAAAATCTGTGACTTGCGCTTATATCCAGCACTGACTAAGACTCCTTGGAGGGGAATTCAATTGTTCTGGGAGTCTAATAATCGTGTCTAAATGGTACAGTTTAGGCTCCCAAACAATTGTTAGAATTCAATTGCCGCCCATGCAGATCTGGCCCAAACAGACTGGGTTTAGCCACGGAAAACCTATTTGGACGTCCAAAGTGCCAACTTAAGACACATTTGTTTCTTGCACCTCAGGAGGCTGCGAGAAAAAATGTGTTCTGCGTGGCAAATGGATGCCGAACAGCAGAACAACTGAATTGCTGCCGTCAGGCGCCCTCTAGTGGCAGCCAAAAATAAAACAACTGAATTCCCCCCCCCCTTCCTCCTCCCCCATGTCTGCGCACTCGGTGATGACACTGCCTCATAGTGAACTGACAGGCTACACTCCCATGAAGAGTCCTGGCCAAAACTGGCTGCCTCCAGGTGACATTATGGGGGGAGATTCAAATGTTTGAAAAGTCAGGTGGGAGTCTGTTTTTTCCTATTTAATAGACAGGAAAAAACAGACACCCAACCGACTTTTCAAACATTTGAATTCCACCCTATATATTTAGATGCCGGGAGGCAGACTAGATGGGTCAAGTGGTTCTTATCTGCTGTCAAATTCTATGTTTCTATGTTACTCCCTGCACAAGCGCAAAGATGACAGCTTGAGGCTCAGCATGCACTGAACCTGTGATAATGGTCTACTACCATTAGGTCGTACAGCACCTGTGAACGTGAGCCAGGAATACCATCAACATCTCCTGTTACCGCTGAGCGGGTGCACTGACATTTCTTAGAATTGCACAGTGCATTAAGTGACAGATGTTCAGCTAATCTCATGGTGTGAAATGAAGGTCTAATACCTCGCTGATGCTTCTGATAAACACGTGAGCTTCTCCAAAACGGAACAAACCAAACCTAAGTGAGGCAAGTTAGCGTTTTCTCTATGGTTAATTATTCCCAATACGAACAAAAGATTTGGCATTTACACGGAGGGTGATTGCAAAGCAAGATAATAATGGCTTTCCGGACGCCTTTTATTTTTATTTTTTTTAACACAATTTTATTGAGAGGATCACAAAAATATAACAGCAAGCAAAATATACCAAAAGACCTGGTCAGTTAGATTACAGATAAAGTTGCGATTAAGTATAACATCAACAGGTTGGATCCAATTTTAAAATTTAAAGTAGCAAGAAGAGTGTCTCACGGCGACGGTGTGGCAATCCGTCGAAGAGAACTGGAAACAGAGAGTGGAAGAAAGAACAGTCGGAGAGACAAAAAAGAGAGAAGCAGGGAGAAGAAGGAAAAAGAACAAGTCAAGTTGAAGGTACAGGAAAGGGAGATAGAAGCAGAGGGGTGGCCTCCACACTCGAGAGGTATCGTTTTTAGTTTATCAGGGTATAAATGGGGAGGAAGCCTGTTGGAAGGATAGCCAGGGAGACCAAACTTTATCAAATAGTTTAGAGGAGTTACGTATAACAGCAGTCATATATTCCATATTGTGCACATACCGAATCCGGGAGATTATCACCTGCATGGGGGAGGGAGTTAGGCTTTTCCAGTCTGTTGCTATTTGGCACGTCATAGCAGAAACGGATGGCGGTTGTTAGGTCGACAAGCATTAGGTCGACATGCAAAAAGGTCGACATACATTGGGTCGACCACTTAAGCTCAACATGCATTAGGTCGACATGCAAAAAGGTTGACCTTTTTCATACTTAGCGATCCACGTGGACTACAATTGGGAACGGTAACCTGTGCCGAGCGCAGCGTTAGCAGAGCGAGGCACCTTGCCCGAAGTTCGCTCGCCATGCGAGGGGACGTGTTGCACTAATTGGGGTTCCCCGTCACTTTTCGAAGAAAACGACACCAAAAACAGTAAAAAAAAACTCATGTTGACCTTTTGCATGTCGACCTCCAGTGGTCGACCCAATGTATGTCGACCTAATGAACCACACCCGCAGAAACAACATGCCGGAACAGTTTATTTTGGTGTTGATTAAGGTTAGGGAGAGCCAAGGGGTCCTGACGCCTTTTCTTTTTGTCAGTGTATCATTCTTTCTGCTCATATTTCTGGATTGTAATCTTGTACAATGGAACACATAGATCACTTTCCATTAAGGACTGGTTTATATGGCCGGACACTGTCAGGTCACCTATCCAGCCTAAGTGATGACAGTTGGGTGTAGCGTCTGTCCCCTACATGATCGTATGACTACATTTTATAAGATGCAAGTGTAATGTCAATCAAACATTTATTGACTTATGTTTAATATCTTTACAACTACTTTTATGCGGAACTTAATGTACCTCAATTTAATGACTAGAACACGTCCTGACATTAAGTTCTATTATGTACATAACTGTATGTTCTTTAGACTCGTTCAACACAATAGTTTCTGCAGTTTGGTGCCTAAAATAAACGGACCATTACATTCTAAGGACTGTTTCCAAGACAGACGGTGGTTGGGATGTAAGACAGGGCAGCTCCATTCATCATAATCATTACTGCACTTTCATGCAATCTCCTAACGTACATCTTGTGGCCAATGTTAGCTGTATTTATGTAAATAAGTGTCACCTGGGGCTCATCGTACAATGAACCGGAGAAGTAGGACTACAGACCAGAAAAGCTCATTTAGCGAACTTCCTTATAAAGTATCTCTGGTTCTAGAGTTCTCCCAATGAGACAGCTGTTGTTTCTGTGCAACTTCCAGCAACGGCCCTGCCAGATTGCAGCCCCAGACTCCGACTAACAAATCCGGGTGCACATTCAGTGTAACCCCTTCAAGACAGCAGGGAGTTTGCACCATATTTACTGGAACTATTTTGGAGTAGATTTTTATGCACTAGTTTGGCATTGCTAGGAACAACTTTATTAATATTATTTCGAAGTCTTGGGGGCATATTCAATTAGCTGTAGGATCTATTCATTAAGGTCCTGCATCCCCCATGCGTTAAACCCCGAGGGTGCACTTTTATTAACTTGAGATTTAACACACGGTGAAACCCATAGATTCCTGCATTTTACGTCAAAACCCGAGGTTTTACCGTGCGGGAAATATGCTAAATAATTGAATAGCTCCTGGTGTGAAACCTTGGGAGAACTCAATTCTTTTGAGCACCGCTATAATTAATGGTCGCCCAACGGAGCAATTCAATTGTTATAGGTGCACATTAATTATCATGCTTATAGCGCTGAAATAAAGGGGTTTAGCTGCTAAACCTGTCTAAAGTCCCGGATAAGGCGTCCAAACCACGCCCGCGCCTGAATGCAGCAACAACTGGAATGCTCCATTGGTCACCATCTAGTGGCAGCTGCAGGGGAAAACAATTGAATTGCCCTACCTTTGAGTTTAACTCCATGCCTAATTGAATATACCCCTAAAGTTTTATGCTCTTTAGTGTAGCAACCAAACCATATTTTTATTATTATTATTATTATTATTATACTTTTATATGGTTGAATGTAGTAATCTGCTTCCCTGCTCTAGCAGTGACAAGAAGTCTTTGGACGCAGCTGCTGTATGACAGCATGCTAATCTTGGAGAGAGGTGGTGTGTGTTAATAGACAACTCTTGCCTGCTTCTCTCATCTGCACTGCGTCCGATCATCTGTGTGAACATTGTGGGTCATTCCGACCTGATCGCTCGCTGCAGCTTATCGCAGCGATCGGGTCGGAACTGCGCATGCGACGGCGCACGCATGCCGGACGGCTGAAGGCCGTCGTTCCCTAGCGATTGACAGGCAGAGGTGGTCGCTGGGCGGGAGGGGGCGGCACGGCGGTGTCTGTCCGCCGTTTTGGGGGTGCGGTTCAGCCAACGCAGGTGTAGCCGGACCGTTCGGGGGGCGGGCTGCTGCGCTGGCCGGGAGTTACTCCTCAAATGCAAAAGCATCGCCGCTGTGCGATGCTTTTGCACTTCTGCGGGAGGGGGGCCGGCACTGACATGCGGGGCGGACTAGCCCTGTGCTGGGCGTCCCCCCGCATGTCTGAGTGCCTGATCTTAGCTGTGCTAAATTTAGCACAGCTACGATCAACTCGGAATGACCCCCATTGACCATAGTGTTTTCATGCTGCCAGGGTCAGTGAAGCAGCATCCGAGGACACAGCCACTGGCTTCATCACGCCCAGACAACTGAGCTAACATCCCCGTTCTCTAAAACGCTGGCCGTGGCCAACCCTTCCTCGCCCCAAAATGGTCATGGCATGTAAATTATGATGCAGCTTAAAGGAGCAGTGCGACCGTCACAAATCTGAAAACATCAGAAATATATACGTAAACCATCAGGTTTGTGTACATCTCTGAATTGATAAAAACAGACATCTAATTGGTTTCCATTAATTACAAGAAATAACTGCACTTTGCACCATATGATTAAAGAAGACTTTTGCGCAAAAAATAAGAATTTACTTACCGATAATTCTATTTCTCGTAGTCCGTAGTGGATGCTGGGGACTCCGTCAGGACCATGGGGAATAGCGGCTCCGCAGGAGACAGGGCACAAAAGTAAAAGCTTTAGGATCAGGTGGTGTGCACTGGCTCCTCCCCCTATGGCCCTCCTCCAAGCCTCAGTTAGGATACTGTGCCCGGACGAGCGTACACAATAAGGAAGGATTTTGAATCCCGGGTAAGACTCATACCAGCCACACCAATCACACTGTACAACCTGTGATCTGAACCCAGTTAACAGCATGATAACAGCGGAGCCTCTGAAAAGATGGCTCACAACAATAATAACCCGATTTTTGTAACAATAACTATGTACAAGTATTGCAGACAATCCGCACTTGGGATGGGCGCCCAGCATCCACTACGGACTACGAGAAATAGAATTATCGGTAAGTAAATTCTTATTTTCTCTGACGTCCTAAGTGGATGCTGGGGACTCCGTCAGGACCATGGGGATTATACCAAAGCTCCCAAACGGGCGGGAGAGTGCGGATGACTCTGCAGCACCGAGTGAGAGAACTCCAGGTCCTCCTCAGCCAGGCTGTGCCCCTGACCAAGTAGCAGCTCGGCAAAGTTGTAAAGCCGAGACCCCTCGGGCAGCCGCCCAAGATGAGCCCACCTTCCTTGTGGAATGGGCATTTACATATTTTGGCTGTGGCAGGCCTGCCACAGAATGTGCAAGCTGAATTGTACTACACATCCAACTAGCAATCGTCTGCTTAGAAGCAAGAGCACCCAGTTTGTTGGGTGCATACAGGATAACAGCAAGTCAGTTTTCCTGACTCCAGCCGTCCTGGAAACCTATATTTTCAGGGCCCTGACAACATCTAGCAACTTGGAGTCCTCCAAGTCCCTAGTAGCCGCAGGTACCACAATAAGCTGGTTCAGGTGAAACGCTGACACCACCTTAGGGAGAAACTGGGGACGAGTCCGCAGCTCTGCCCTGTCTGAATGGACAATCAGATATGGGCTTTTGTGAGACAAAGCCGCCAATTCTGACACTCGCCTGGCCGAGGCCAGGGCCAACATCATGGTCACTTTCCATGTGAGATATTTCAAATCCACAGATTTGAGCGGTTTGAGGAATCCCAGAACTACGTTGAGATCCCACAGTGCCACTGGAGGCACAAAAGGGGGTTGTATATGCAGTACTTCCTTGACAAACTTCTGGACTTCAGGAACTGAAGCAAATTCTTTCTGGAAGAAAATCGACAGGGCCGAAATTTGAACCTTAATGGACCCCAATTTGAGGCCCATAAGACACTCCTGTTTGCAGGAAATGAGGACTGAGGCTGAAAAGACGGTGTCTTTTTCTGCTGAGATGTGACTTGGGGTAAAAAAGGTGGATTTTCCAGCTGTTGCCGTGGCCACCAGGTTCGATGGACCGACCCCAAATAACTCCTCCCCTTTATACGGCAATACTTCCATGTGCCGTTTGGAATCTGCATCACCTGACCACTGTCGTGTCCATAAACATCTTCTGGCAGATATGGACATCGCACTTACTCTTGATGCCAGAGTGCAAATATCCCTCTGTGCATCTCGCATATATAGAAATGCATCCTTTAAATGCTCTATAGTCAATAAAATACTGTCCCTGTCAAGGGTATCAATATTTTCAGTCAGGGAATCCGACCAAGCCACCCCAGCGCTGCACATCCAGGCTGAGGCGATCGCTGGTCGCAGTATAACACCAGTATGTGTGTATATACTTTTTAGGATATTTTCCAGCCTCCTATCAGCTGGCTCCTTGAGGGCGGCCGTATCTGGAGACGGTAACGCCACTTGTTTTGATAAGCGTGTGAGCGCCTTATCCACCCTAAGGGGTGTTTCCCAACGCGCCCTAACTTCTGGCGGGAAAGGGTATAACGCCAATAATTTTCTATCGGGGGAAACCCACGCATCATCACACACTTCATTTAATTTATCTGATTCAGGAAAAACTACAGGTAGTTTTTTCACACCCCACATAATACCCTCTTTTGTGGTACTTGTAGTATCAGAAATATGTAACACCTCCTTCATTGCCCTTAACATGTAACGTGTGGCCCAAATGGAAAATACGTTTGTTTCTTCACCGTCGACACTGGAGTCAGTGTCCGTGTCGACCGACTGAGGTAAATGGGCGTTTTAAAACCCCTGACGGTGTTTGAGACGCCTGGACAGGTACTAATTGGTTTGCCGGCCGTCTCATGTCGTCAACCAACCTTGCAGCGTGTTGACATTATCACGTAATTCCCTAAATAAGCCATCCATTCTGGTGTCGACTCCCTAGAGAGTGACATCACCATTACAGGCAATTTCTCCGCCTCCTCACCAACATCGTCCTCATACATGTCGACACACACGTACCGACACACAGCACACACACAGGGAATGCTCTGATAGAGGACAAGACCCCACTAGCCCTTTGGGGAGACAGAGGGAGAGTTTGCCAGCACACACCAAAACGCTATATTATACAGGGACAACCTTATATAAGTGTTTTCCCTTATAGCATCTTAATATATAATAATATCGCCAAATAAGTGCCCCCCCTCTCTGTTTTAACCCTGTTTCTGTAGTGCAGTGCAGGGGAGAGCCTGGGAGCCTTCCTAGCAGCGGAGCTGTGTAGGAAAATGGCGCTGTGTGCTGAGGAGAATAGGCCCCGCCCCCTTTTCGGCGGGCTTCTTCTCCCGTTTTTCTGACAACCTGGCAGGGGTTAAATACATCCATATAGCCCCAGGGGCTATATGTGATGTATTTTTAGCCAGCATAGGTACTTTCATTGCTGCCCAGGGCGCCCCCCCAAGCGCCCTGCACCCTCAGTGACCGTTGGTGTGAAGTGTGCTGAGAGCAATGGCGCACAGCTGCAGTGCTGTGCGCTACCTCATGAAGACTGAGAAGTCTTCAGCCGCCGATTTCTGGACCTCTTCTCTCTTCAGCATCTGCAAGGGGGTCGGCGGCACGGCTCCGGTGACCCATCCAGGCTGTACCTGTGATCGTCCCTCTGGAGCTAGTGTCCAGTAGCCTAAGAAGCCAATCCATCCTGCACGCAGGTGAGTTCACTTCTTCTCCCCTAAGTCCCTCGTTGCAGTGAGCCTGTTGCCAGCAGGACTCACTGAAAATAAAAAACCTAACAAAACTTTTACTCTAAGCAGCTCTTTAGGAGAGCCACCTAGATTGCACCCTTCTCGGCCGGGCACAAAAACCTAACTGAGGCTTGGAGGAGGGTCATAGGGGGAGGAGCCAGTGCACACCACCTGATCCTAAAGCTTTTACTTTTGTGCCCTGTCTCCTGCGGAGCCGCTATTCCCCATGGTCCTGACGGAGTCCCCAGCATCCACTTAGGACGTCAGAGAAAGCTTCTATTACTAAACTCCAGGCCAAAGCGCCCACCAAACATGGGAACATAATCTAATAACGGTTTTGTATTATGAAAAGCACCTTTGTACGAATTACATGCCACTTAATTTAGAATAAAAGACGTTTTGTACTGATGCAGTAGACCTCCCCTTTCAATATGTAAAACGTTTTTAAATTGCAATCGTAGTACAGCGCCAGGTGCGACACAACAGACTGCACTTTTTACAGGGAGAAAAAAGTAATTTCCTATTTTATTTTACTTTTATTTTTTGCCAGTTTGTTTCACTTGGCAAACGATTATCTAATTATAAAGCTAATTGGAGGATTAAGCGGCATTCTGTTTACGGCAGTAATTCTGTGGAGACCGGCAAATGAGGTGGATGAATTCAGTTCCAACAGGGAACTGGAAAGGCAAAATATGTTTTTCTGCAGATACTGCTCCTATCGGATGTACCTCAGGGAGGGATTATTGGAGAGATGCTCTGTTCTTGTGTAATTAGTATCAGAGCTTGCAGGCTCTGTTTGAAACACATTTATTCCGCCAAGACGGATAGTTTTCATGAATATCATCCACACCCAGGTAATGCATACTGACACCTTACCAAGAACCTTCGCAACTTCCTGACGAATTGTCAGCAGCTGCAGCCCAGAAATATAAAAGAGGAAAAAACACATATTGCCCGCAGCATGAAGCCGAAAAAACGGTTGTATAGCCATTAACTCTTTCAGGCAATGCTGGACATCGCAAGTGTACACGAACTCACAGGCAAGAACTGGAGATTAACTTTCACAGATCACACACGCACTAGAACGTGTACGGAGGGTCAGTGCAAAGGACCACTCATAGCCTATATGAGTCGCTAATAGCTGAATACCTGAGACAGCACTTTCACTAAGTTGAGTTGTACACCAGAACATGCACAAGAAAATACTTTTGTCTAGTTCTACATTGACTTGACCTTAATCTCCTCTCCCAACACAAGCATTAAGCTTCCATGCCAGACTACTACAGAACAGTGCCGCGTTATTTAGTCTATCGCGCACACATATCACGCGGCACCTGAGAATATGTAGTCATCCTCGTCAATCCTAGCCCCAGTCTACAGTTTATGGTGGACGCTATTTGCATTGCTGCTGCATCTTCATAAACAGTTCCAAAGAGTATCAAATAATCCCCTATTGAAATGCATGTCACAGACAAAGCTGGATGCGGACCCATCTCGGAAGAACAGCACTGCTACCTCGAGCATTTAGCCTGGACCTCTCTATGGTGCTGTGTAGGAGGCACCACGGATGTTTATACAGAGACGCCAGCAAACAGACTAGATTGCCAGTGCTGGGTAGTCACATTGATTTAAATAAAACCAGTGCAAAATCAGGTGTGACTGGTTCATCTAACCTCTTTATTCCAATGCCCTCCCCTTACACCAGCGATGCTTCTGCTGTGTGCCCCAGCCTGTCCATTATCTAAATATGAAAACAAAATGGTTCTACACATAGCCTGTGCAATCGTGAAAACAAATTAACCCCTTCTACTTCCTTGAACCTGAACCGTATATGGGGGGTAATTCCAAGTTGATCGCAGCAGGATTTTTGTTAGCAATTGGGCAAAACCATGTGCACTGCAGGGGAGGCAGATATAACATGTGCAGAGAGAGTTAGATTTGGGTGGGGTGTGTTCATTCTGCAATATAATTTGCAGTGTAAAAATAAAGCAGCCAGTATTTACCTTGCACAGAAATAAAATAACCCACCCAAATCTAACTTTCTGCACGTTATATCTGCCTCCCCTGCAGTGCACATGGGCCCTCATTCCGAGTTGTTCGCTCGTCATTTTTCTTTGCATCGGTGCGATTAGTTGTAAACTGCGCATGCACAACGTTCGCAGTGCGCCTGCGCCAAGTAAATTTGATAAAAAGTTTGGTATTTTACTCATGGCTTAACGAAGAAATCTCTTCGTTCTGGTGATCGGAGTGTGATTGACAGGAAGTGGGCGTTTCTGGGCAGAAACTAGCCGTTTTATGGGTGTGTGCGAAAAAACGCAGCCGTTTCTGGGAAAAACGCGGGAGTGTCTGAAGAAACGGGGGAGTGTCTTGGCGAACGCTGGGTGTGTTTGTGACGTCAAACCAGGAACGTAACTGACTGGACTGATCGCAGTGGCTGAGTAAGTCTCGAGCTACTCAGAAACTGCTAAGAAATTTCTATTCGCAATTCTGCTAATCTTTTGTTCGCAATTCTGCTATGCTAAACTACACTCCCAGAGGGCGGCGGCCTAGCGTGTGCAATGCTGCTAAAAGCAGCTAGCGAGCGAACAACTCGGAATGTGGGCCATGGTTTTGCCCAATTGCTATCAAAAATCCTGCTGCGATCAACTTGGAATTACCCCCATGGTTTGTGGCGAAGATGGAATATCTGTCTTCTCTGATGAACAACACTGTGGATAAGTTTTATAGCACTTGGACACCTTGATATTCTAAATATAAAGTGGCTCTTTCAGGTCTCCGTTAAAGCAGTTTTACTTCTTACTTTCTTTCTCCTCATTGACTCGCTCCCTGCTTGCTTGCTTCGGTCTTTTCTTTTTCCTTCTTACCCTATTTTTTTCTCTTTTAATCTCACTCCCCGACCCTACTCCATCCTTTCCCCAAGAGTCTTAACAATTACCGATAGGCCATGCCTGAGGTTTCACTCGTTGGCCCGCAGGGATGTACTTTGTTCATTATTGTTGGATGTTTCTGAAAGGGGTGTAGTATGGTATGCCGGCGGCCGGGCTCCCGGCGACCAGCATACCGGCGCCGGGAGCCCGACCGCCGGCATACTGACAGAGTGGCGAGCGCAAATGAGCCCCTTCTGGGCACGGTTATTCTCCCTCCAGGGGGGTCGTGGACCCCCACGAGGGAGAATATCTGTCGGTATGCCGGGTGTCGGGATTCCGGCGCCGGTATACTGTGCGCCGGGATCCCGACATTCGGCAACCTGAAGACCACCCTCTGAAAGATTGTTTCATGCAACTATCTTTATTTTTTTATATTACTATAAAAAAAAATGTGTATTCATTTATATCCTGGTCAATGCAGATCTACATGTGATATAAGGAGATTTATGGTAGAATCTCTTTCTGCGAGGTACATTGGATTCCACAGGGAATAACATCGGGGTGTAGAGTTGGATCTTTATCCGAGGCACCAACAGGTTGAAGTTTTGATTGTTCCCAGGATGCCCTGCACCACCTCCTCTTTAGCCCCGCCTCCAGGCACTGGAGCTCAGTTTTGTTAACCAGTCCAATGCAGCAGCAGGTAAGACAGACGGTAGATGTTAGTCACATAGACCCACATTCTCACGACAGGAGAAGGGACTAGCAGCTAATGCCATACATACCCAAAGAAGCTAAGTGCATCAGGGTGGGCGCCCTGTGGAATCCAGTGTACCTCGCAGAAAGAGATTTAACAATGGTAAGTCTACCATAAATCTCCTTTACTGCAGCGGGGTACACTGGTATTCCACAGGGAATAACATCGGGATGCCCTAAAGCAGTTCCTCATGGGAGGGGACGCACTGTAGCGGGCACAAGAACCCGGCGTCCAAAGGAAGCATCCTGGGAGACGGAAGTATCAAAGGCATAGAACCTGATAACGTGTTCACTGAGGAGCCCACGTAGCCACCTTGCACAATTGTTCTGCGAAGGCGCTATGGCGGGCCGCCCAAGAAGGTCCAACCGACCGAATAGAATGGGCCTTGATAGCAGCAGGAGCTGGGAGCCCAGCCTGCGCATAAGCTTGTGCAATCACCATTCTAATCCATCTGGCCAAGGTTTGCTTATTCGCAGGCCAGCCACGTTTGTGAAAACCAAAAAGTACAAAAAGGGAATCTGACCTCCTGATAGAGGGAGTCCTTTCCACATAAATACAGAGAGTCCGTACCACGCCCAAAGATCTTTCTTTGGAGGATAAACCAGAAGAGATGAAGGCCGAAACCACAATCTCCTGGTTAAGGTGAAAAGATGATACCACCTTAGGTAAATAACCAGGGTGAGGTCGAAGAACTGCCCGGTCACGGTGAAAAATCAAAAGGGTTGACGACAGAACAAAGCGCCTAAGTCTGACATTCTCCTAGCAGAGGCAATAGCCAACAGAAACACAACCTTAGGCGTAAGGCATTTAAGGTCCAGAGACTCAAGATGTTCAAATGGAGACTCTTGCAGGGAATGTAAGACGACAGACAGATCCCATGGAGCCACAGGAGGGACATAGGGAGGCTAAATCCGTAGAACACCCTAAGTGAAAGTGTGACCGTCAGGAAGAGATGCAATTTTTCTCTGAAACCACACCGACAAGGCAGATATATGAACCTTGAGTGAGGCCTTTTTCGCTGAAACCACACCAACAAGGCAGATATATGAACCTTGAGGGAGGCCAGACGGAGGCCCAAGTCTAGGCCTCGTTGTAGAAAAGCCAGAAGTCTGGAAGTTTTGAAAGTATATGCATCATAGTTCTTAGCAGCACACCATGTGAAGTAAGAATTCCAGACCCTGTAATAAATCCGAGCCGAAGCTGGTTTACAGGCTTTCAACATAGTTTGAATGACCGCCTCAGAGAATACTTTTGCTCTCAGGAGAGGTGCTTCAAGAGCCACGCCGTCAAAGCCAGTCTGGTCAGGTCCGGGTAGACACAAGGGCCCTGAACGAGGAGGTCTGGGCGTTGAGGAAGTAGAAGAAGACACTATCGAGAGACCCTGCAGGTCTGAGAACCAAAGCCATCTGGGCCACGCTGGAGCGACTAGAAGTAGTATTCCTCCTTCTTGCTTGAACTTCCGTATTACCCGGGCCAGGAGTGACACTGGAGGGAACACGTCCATGAACGCTGCCTGAGGATCCCTTGTCCTTGCTCCGAATGTGTCGAGATGTCATCAGGTCTACATCTGGTAGGCCCCACTTGTCAACTAGGAGTTGAAAGATTTCGGGATGAAGACTCCACTCTCCGGCGTGCACGTCCTGACGACTGAGGAAGTCCGTTTCCCAGTTGAGGACTCCCAGAATGAACACTGCCGATATGGCTGACAGATAGCCTTCCGCCCATTGGAGGATTTTTTACACTTCCATCATTGCCACGTGGCTTTGAGTGCCGCCTTGATTTATGTAAGCCACCGTGGTGGCGTTGTCTGATTGTACTTGAACAGGCCTGTTCTGTACCATTGAACATTGCCCGCAATTCCAGATGTTTATCGGTAGGAGAGATTCCTCCCTGGTCCACCGACCCTGGCGTCCGTCGTCAGGAGGACCCAGTTGGAGACCCAGAAGGGACGACCCCTGCTCAACTGTTGGTCCTGTAGCCACCAGCTCAGTGACAAACGAACCTCCGGAGTCAAGGAGATCATTTGAGACCTGATCCGATGAGGCAGGCCGTCCCATTTGGAAAGGATTAACCTCTGCGGAGGGCGGGAGTGAAATTGAGCGTACTCTACCATGTCGAAAGCCGACACCAAGAGGCCTAGTACTTGCATCGCCGAGTGTATCGACACTCTCTGGCGAGAGAGGAAGCATCTGATCTTGTCCTGAAGTTTCAGGACCTTCTCCGGAGACAGAAACAGTCTTTGGCTGTGTGTGTCCAGCAGCGCCCCCAGGTGCAACATGCTCCGAGCAGGGACCAGCAAGGACTTCTTCCAATAGATAAGCCACCTGAGGGCTTGTAGGAATTGGACCGACATCTCCAGTTGACTGAGGAGGACATCTTGGGAGTTCGCCAGAATCAGCAAGTCGTCCAGATACGGCAGGATCCAGATTCCCTGACAATGGAGGAAAGCCATCATCCCGGGCATGACCTTGGTGAAAATCCGAGGTGCAGTGACCAGTCCAAATGGCAGAGCCTGGAATTGAAAATGAAGGTTGCCAATAGCAAACCGCAGACATTGCTGATGTGAAATGGCAATAGGTATGTGCAGGTAAGCATACTGTATATCTAGGGATACCATATAGTCCTCGGGTTCCATGGCCAGCACTATAGAGCACAGGGTTTCCATACGGAATTTGGACATTCTTACAAACTTGTTCAATGATTTGAGGCTGAGGATAGGCCGGAAAGACCCATTTGGTTTCGGAACTAGAAACAGGGTCGAGTAGTAGCCCCTGCCTCTCTGGGACAGAGGCACCGGCACTACCACTTCTGTTTCCAGGAGGGACTGTACAACCAGGTGTAGAGCTTGTGCTTTCAACGGATCCGAGGTGATAACCGTTGAACAGAACTGGTGAGGGGGACGTCTCTTGAAAGAGATTGCGTACCCTTGAGAGACAACTTCCCGCACCCAGGTGACTTTAAACATGGTGAACTGCAGAAGTCAGCCTCCCACCCTGGGGTTCCCCAGGGGGAGGCCCACCCCATCATGCAGCAGGCTTGTCTTGTTTGGAAGCAGGATGATGGGCAGCCCAGGATTGTTTAGATTTGGGCTTTGTGGTTTTGGAAGTATGAGCTTGTCTCTGGTACGCCTGACCTTTTGCTTTACTTGGAGGTCGAAAGGAATGAAAAGTTGCACTCTTAGCCTTCTGAGCAGAAGGATTAGTACTTGGGAGAAACGCTGCAGTCTTGGCCGTCGCCAAGTCAGTCACAATCTTGTTCAGATCCTCCCTAAATAGTATGTCTCCCTTGAAAGGAAGCACCTCCAAGGTCTTTTTAGAGTCCAGGTACACTTTCTAGGACCTCAACCACAGACTCCGGCGAGCCAGGATAGACGTAGTAGATGCCATGGCCGCCATGACCCCTTCATCAGCGGCCGCCTCCTGAATACAGTGAGAGGCTGTGGTAATATAAGACAGATATTGTCTGGCAGTGTCAGAAAAATCCTGAGGTAGCTCATCCTCAATTGCCTGAACCCATGCTTCAATTCCTTTTGCTGCCCAAGAGGCCGCAATAGTGGGTTTATGTACAGCACCGGTAAGAGTGTAAACAGACTTCAGGCATCCCTCCACACGCTTATTTGTTGGTTCCTTCTGTGAAGTGACAGTGGTGACAGGCAGAGTAGATGACACCACAAGACGGGCGTCATGAGAGCCCACCGGCGGTGGAGTTTCCCACTTGTTACTCAATTCCGCAGGTATAGGATAACGAGCTAGCATCTTTTTAGACAGGGAAAACTTCTTTCATGGAGATGACCAGGATTCCTGACATATGCGTAACATGAGGCTCAATGTCATCATCAATCTGGAGAATCAGCTTGATAGCCTCCACAAGGTCAGGAACATCAACCTGGGTTGTAGATTCCTCATCAGAAGCAACTGTATCAGTGTCTGACGGATCAGTATATTCCCCATCCTCATTGGAAGAATTATTTGAAATATTAGTGGATTGCGAGGAAGAAATGGCCCATTTAAATCACCGCCTGGCCCCAGAGGAGCGTGGGGTGGACTTTTGTCTAACCAAAGCCTGATTTAATTGCTGTAACTGAGTAGACAGAGTATCCGCCCATGGCAGATTGACTACAGGGACAATATGTGGCTGTAACGGCACGGGAGGCCCCACAGGGGGCGTAAGATGCGTTACAAGCGTAGTCAGCATATTTGAAAAAGCTGTCCAAGGTGGGTCCTGATTGGCCACAGGCGGACTGGGAGATGCATGACACGCAGTGCCTGAACCAGCAGCTAACACTTCCTCCGCTGGTGAATCCGTGACGACAGCACTGCATGATGCAGGAGCGTCTGCGGATGTCCCGCCCTGTGTAACAGTACAATATAGTAGTGTTCACTTTAGGCTGTTTTAGCAGGGCGCCGCGCCCTGCACGATTTTTTAAGGGCAAAAAACAGCCGCCCGCTTTCTGCCCTCCCAGCGTGTAAAGATGCCGTGTGCATGCGCGCGGCATCCATTCACGCTGTGAGAGAGCTTGGCGAAGCCCAGTACCTCCGTAGGTGCTGGGCACACCCCCAACAGTGACGCCGCCGGCCGCCCACGTCTGTGGGTTGAACCGCCCACTTGTATTACGTGTATTGACCACGCCCCTTTGTGGCGTGCGCACGCTTGTGCCCCTCATGGACCGGCGCCCTGCCCTGCACGTCCCCTAGAGTGAACACTAATATACTCAGACAAACACAAAACCCAGCAAATAATCCCGTGTTTTGTGACAGTAAACACAGAGCTCAAACAGAGGATTTAAGTGGTGTGGGGTGACTGAAAAACACAGTGAGAAATACAAACAGTATACCCTGTGGAGCACTATATATTATATGAGACCCTGACACACATAGCCCCCAGGGTACAGAATATAGGGGGTCATTCCGAGTTGTTCGCTCGGTAAAAATCTTCGCATCGCAGCGATTTTCCGCTTAATGCGCATGCGCAATGTCCGCACTGCGACAAGTAAATTTGCTATGCACTTAGGAATTTTAGTCACGGCTTTTTCATCGTTCTGGCGATCGTAATGTGATTGACAGGAAATGGGTGTTACTGGGCGGAAACAGGCCGTTTTATGGGCGTGTGGGAAAAAACGCTACCGTTTCCGGAAAAAACGCAGGAGTGGCCGGAGAAACGGGGGAGTGTCTGGGCGAACGCTGGGTGTGTTTGTGACGTCAAACCAGGAACGACAAGCACTGAAATGATCGCAGATGCCGAGTAAGTCTGGAGCTACTCAGAAACTGCTACGAGGTGTGTAATCACAATATTGCGAATACATCGTTCGCAATTTTAAGATGCTAAGATTCACTCCCAGTAGGCGGCGGCTTAGCATGAGCAAATCTGCTAAAATCCGCTTGCGAGCGAACAACTCGGAATGACCCCCATAGTAATAGCAAAACGTGTGATATACAAGAATGGAATCCACACAGCAGCTACAGGCACACTCAGTCACAGGTACAATGCAGGAATTATTACATATAAACAATAAAATTGCACTGGACTAGTAAATTACATATAAGTATGTATGTACACAGATATAACAATGCACAGTAAACACTGGATGTATATCACAGAATACTTGTACTAAATATTCAGATAGCAGTACACTTGTTCTTAACTAACACTGTCTAAAATGACATGTAGAATACTTAAGTAGTGTTTACTCTAGGATTTTTTTAGGGCAGGGTGCTGATCATTGAGGAGGGCACATTTTTATTTTGGAGGACACATTTTTTAAGTGACGCTTTGCGCACAAAGCATAGCGCAAATGTTTAGTTTTTGTACAAACATTTTCCCCTTAGTATATCATATACCCATACATACATATAGGACACCAATGTAACACCCAACATCTGTAGTGAGCAACATACTGTATATGTCCAGTCTTCTTGAAAGATTGGCTGTAGCATATACGCAAGTAGATAATTATAAATGTCTCCTCCAGTGCTGAAGTGGTTATAATCCTTATGTGTTATAAAATAGAAAAGTTAAGCAGAGGGTTAAAATAAATAGGTAAAAATAAGATTTTACTCACCGGTAAATCTATTTCTCGTAGTCCGTAGTGGATGCTGGGAACTCCGTAAGGACCATGGGGAATAGACGGGCTCCGCAGGAGACTGGGCACTCTAAAAGAAAGATTAGGTACTATCTGGTGTGCACTGGCTCCTCCCACTATGACCCTCCTCCAGACCTCAGTTAGGATACTGTGCCCGGAAGAGCTGACACAATAAGGAAGGATTTTGAATCCCGGGTAAGACTCATACCAGCCACACCAATCACACCGTATAACTCGTGATACTACACCCAGTTAACAGTATGAAATATAACTGAGCCTCTCAACAGATGGCTCAACAATAACCCTTAGTTAGGCAATAACTACATACAAGTATTGCAGACAATCCGCACTTGGGATGGGCGCCCAGCATCCACTACAGACTACGAGAAATAGATTTACCGGTGAGTAAAATCTTATTTTCTCTGACGTCCTAGTGGATGCTGGGAACTCCGTAAGGACCATGGGGATTATACCAAAGCTCCCAAACGGGCGGGAGAGTGCGGATGACTCTGCAGCACAGAATGAGAGAACTCAAGGTCCTCCTCAGCCAGGGTATCAATTTTGTAGAATTTAGCAAACGTGTTTGCCCCTGACCAAGTTGCAGCTCGGCAAAATTGTAAAGCCGAGACCCCTCGGGCAGCCGCCCAAGATGAGCCCACTTTGCTTGTGGAATGGGCTTTTACTGATTTAGGATGCGGCAATCCAGCCGCAGAATGCGGCTACGAATTGTGCTACAAATTCAGCGAGCAATAGTCTGCTTAGAAGCAGGAGCACCTATTTTGTTGGGTGCCTACAGGATAAAAAGCGAGTCAGTTTTCCTGACTCCAGCTGTCCTGGAAATATAAATTTTTAAGGCCCTGACTACGTCCAGTAACTTGGAATCTTCCAAGTCCCTAGTAGCCGCAGGCACTACAATAGGTTGGTTCAAGTGAAAAGCTGATACCACCTTAGGGAGAAACTGGGGACGAGTCCTCAATTCTGCCCTATCCATATGGAAAATCAGATAAGGGCTTTTACATGACAAAGCCGCCAATTCTGACACACGCCTGGCCGAAGCCAAGGCCAATAACATGACCACTTTCCACGTGAGATATTTCAAATCCACAGTTTTAAGTGGCTCAAACCAATGTGATTTTAAGAAACTCAACACCCACGTTGAGATCCCAAGGTGCCCAAGGAGGCACAAAAGGGGGCTGAATATGTAGCACTCCCTTTACAAAATGTCTGAACTCCAGGCAGTGAAGCCAGTTCTTTCTGGAAGAAAATCGACAGAGCCGAAATCTGGACCTTAATGGAACCCAATTTTAGGCCCATAGTCACCCCTGACTGTAGGAAGTGCAGAAAACGACCCAGCTGAAATTCCTCTGTTGGGGCCTTCCTGGCCTCACACCACGCAACATATTTTCGCCAAATACGGTGATAATGGTTTGCGGTTACTTCTTTCCTGGCTTTTATCAGCGCAGGAATTACTTCTTCCGGAATGCCCTTTTCCTTTAGGATCCGGAATTCAACCGCCATGCCGTCAAACGCAGCCACGGTAAGTCTTGGAACAGACAGGGCCCCTGCTGTAGCAGATCCTGTCTGAGCGGTAGAGGCCATGGGTCCTCTGATATCATTTCTTGAAGTTCTGGGTACCAAGCTCTTCTTGGCCCATCCGGAACCACGAGTATCGTTCTTACTCCTCGTTTTCTTATTATTCTCAGTACCTTTGGTATGAGAGGCAGAGGGGGGAATACATAAACCGACTGGTACACCCACGGTGTCACTAGAGCGTCCACAGCTATTGCCTGAGGGTCCCTTGACCTGGCGCAATATCTAGTTTTTTGTTTAGGCGGGACGCCATCATGTCCACCTGTGGCCTTTCCCAACGGTTTACCAACAGTTGGAAGACTTCTGGATGAAGTCCCCACTCTCCCGGGTGTAGGTCGTGTCTGCTGAGGAAGTCTGCTTCCCAGTTGTCCACTCCCGGAATGAACACTGCTGACAGTGCTAAGACGTGATTTTCCGCCCATCGGAGAATCCTTGTGGCTTCTGCCATCGCCATCTTGCTTCTTGTGCCGCCCTGTCGGTTTACATGGGCGACTGCCGTGATGTTGTCTGATTGGATCAGTACCGGCTGGTTTTGAAGCAGAGGCCTTGCCAGACTTAGGGCATTGTAAATGGCCCTCAGTTCCAGAATATTTATGTGTAGGGACGACTCCTGACTTGACCAAAGTCCCTGGAAATTTCTTCCCTGTGTGACTGCCCCCCAGCCTCGAAGGCTGGCATCCGTGGTTACCAGGACCCAGTCCTGTATGCCGAATCTGCGGCCCTCTTGAAGATGAGCACTCTGCAGCCACCACAGTAGATACCCTGGTCCTTGGAGACAGGGTTATCAGCCGATGCATCTGAAGATGCGATCCCGACCACTTGTCCAAGAGGTCCCACTGAAAGGTTCTTGCATGGAACCTGCCGAATGGAATTTTGCTTCGTAAGAAGCTACCATTTTTCCCAGGACTCGTGTGCAGTGATGCACCGATACCTGTTTTGGTTTCAGGAGGTCTCTGACTAGAGATGACAGCTCCTTGGCTTTCTCCTGCGGGAGAAACACTTTTTTTCTGTTCTGTGTCCAGAACCATCCCCAGGAACAGTAGGCGTGTGGTAGGAACCAGCTGTGACTTTGGAATGTATAGAATCCATCCGTGCTGTTGTAGCACTTCCCGAGATAGTGCTACTCCGACCAACAACTGCTCCTTGGACCTCGCCTTTATAAGGAGATCGTCCAAGTACGGGATAATTAAAACTCCCTTTTTTCGAAGGAGTATCATCATTTCTGCCATTACCTTGGTAAAGACCCTCGGTGCCGTAGACAGTCCAAACGGCAATGTTTGGAATTGGTAATGGCAATCCTGTACCACAAATCTGAGGTACTCCTGGTGAGGATGGTAAGTGGGGACATGTAGGTAAGCATCCTTGATGTCCAGGGATACCATGTAATCCCCCTCCTCCAGGCTTGCAATAACCTCCCTGAGCGATTCCATCTTGAACTTGAATTTTTTTATGTATGTGTTCAAGGATTTCAAATTTAAAATGGGTCTCACCGAACCGTCCGGTTTCGGTACCACAAACAGTGTGGAATAGTAACCCCGTCCTTGTTGAAGTAGGGGCACCTTGACTATCACCTGCTGGGAATACAGCTTGTGAATTGCCTCTAGCACAGCCTCCCTGCCTGAGGGAGTTGTCGGCAAGGCAGATTTGAGGAAACGGCGGGGGGGAGACGCCTCGAATTCCAGCTTGTACCCCTGAGATACTACTTGAAGGATCCAGGGATCCACCTGTGAGCGAGCCCACTGATCGCTGAAATTTTTGAGGCGGCCCCCCACCGTACCTGGCTACGCCTGTGGAGCCCCCGCGTCATGCGGTGGACTCAGAGGAAGCGGGGGAAGAATTTTGATTCTGGGAACTGGCTGACTGGTGCAGCTTTTTCCCTCTTCCCTCGTCTCTGTGCAGAAAGGAAGCGCCTTTGACCCGCTTGCTTTTCTGAAGCCGAAAGGACTGTACCTGATAATACAGTGCTTTCTTAGGCTGTGAGGAAACCTGAGGTAAAAAAATTTCTTCCCAGCTGTTGCTGTGGATACGAGGTCCCAGAGACCATCCCCAAACAATTCCTCACCCTTATAAGGCTCTATGTGCCTTTTAAAGTCAGCATCACCTGTCCAGTGTCGGGTCTCTAATACCCTCCTGACAGAATGGACATTGCATTAATTCTGGATGCCAGCCGGCAAAATATCCCTCTGTGCATCCCTCATATATAAGACGACGTCTTATGTTCGCAAAATAGTATCCCTGTTTGACAGGGTTACAGACCACGCTGCAGCAGCACTATCTGCAGGTCTCAGTCTAGTACCTGAGTGTGTAAATACAGACTTCAGGATAGCCTCCTGCTTTTTATCAGCAGGTACCTTCAAAGTGGCCGTATCCTAAGACGGCAGTGCCACCTTTTTTGACAAACGTGTGAGCGCCTTATCCACCCTAGGGGATATCTCCCAGCGTAACTTATCCTCTGGCGGGAAAGGGTACGCCATCAGTAACTTTTTAGAAATTACCAGTTTCTTATCGGGGGAACCCACGCTTTTTCACACTTCATTTACTCATTTGATGGGGGAACAAAACACTGCCTGCTTTTTCTCCCCAAACATAAAACCCTTTTTTAGTGGTACTTGGGTTAATGTCAGAAATGTGTAACACATTTTTTATTGCCGGGATCATGTAACGGATGTTCCTAGTGGATTGTGTATATGTCTCAACCTCGTCGACACTGGAGTCAGACTCCGTGTCGACATCTGTGTCTGCCATCTGAGGGAGCGGGCGTTTTTGAGCCCCTGATGGCCTTTGAGACGCCTGGGCAGGCGTGGGCTGAGAAGCCGGCTGTCCCATAGCTGTTACGTCATCCAGGAGTTGACAATGTTGGTTTATACCTTCCACCTATCCATCCACTCTGGTGTCGGCCCCACAGGGGGCGACATCACATTTATCGGCATCTGCTCTGCCATCACATAAGCCTCCTCATCAAACGTGTCGACACAGCCGTACCGACACACCGCACACACACACAGGGAATGCTCTGACTGAGGACAGGACCCCACACAGCCCTTTGGGGAGACAGAGAGAGAGTATGCCAGCACACACAAGAGCGCTATATAATTTTGGGATTAACACTATATTGAGTGAATTTTTCCCAATAGCTGCTTGTATATACAATATTGCGCCCAAATTTTGTGCCCCCCCTCTCTTTTTAACCCTTTGAGCCTGAAAACTACAGGGGAGAGCCTGGGGAGCTGTCTTCCAGCTGCACTGTGAAGAGAAAATGGCGCCAGTGTGCTGAGGGAGAAGCCCCGCCCCTTTTTCAACTGACTTTCTCCCGCTTTTTCTGGAATACTGGCAGGGGTAATTTTACATCTATATAGCCTCTAGGACTATATATGATGTAGATTTGCCAGCCAAGGTGTCATATATTGCCCTCAGGGCGCCCCCCCCCCCCCCCCCCCCAACGCCCTGCACCCTCAGTGACCGGAGTGTGAAGTGTGCATGAGGAGCAATGGCGCACAGCTGCAGTGCTGTGCGCCACCTTGGTGAAGACCGAAGTCTTCTGCCGCCGATTTTCCGGACCTCTTCTTGCTTCTGGCTCTGTAAGGGGGACGGCGGCGCGGCTCCGGGAACGAACACCAAGGCCAGTTCCATGCGGTCGATCCCTCTGGAGCTAATGGTGTCCAGTAGCCTAAGAAGCCCAAGCTAGCTGCAAGCAGGTAGGTTCGCTTCTTCTCCCCTTAGTCCCTCGATGCAGTGAGCCTGTTGCCAGCAGGTCTCACTGTAAAATAAAAAACCTAAAATAAACTTTCTTTCTAGGAGCTCAGGAGAGCCCCTAGTGTGCATCCAGCTCAGCCGGGCACAGAAATCTAACTGAGGTCTGGAGGAGGGTCATAGTGGGAGGAGCCAGTGCACACCAGATAGTACCTAATCTTTCTTTTAGAGTGCCCAGTCTCCTGCGGAGCCTGTCTATTCCCCGTGGTCCTTACGGAGTTCCCAGCATCCACTAGGACGTCAGAGAAAAAAGTCTATTCTACTAGGGAAATACTGTAAGCAGCACCTGCTCACTGCTTACCCTGTTCTTTACCTCTTTATCAGGGTGCTGTGCTTTGCAGGCAGCCACAAAAGTGATGTCATTTACAGTCCCTCATCTGCCATCCAGTTCGCTAAGGATAGAAATTGTGCTCCAATTTCAGAGATGGGCAAGGAATAGACAAGAACATTGTAATATGCACTCTGACTGTTGCATTCTGTATACAAGGGGGTGATTTATGGTCCTGCAGGGTGCACTGAAAAAGGGCAGGGTGCTTTTTCACATGTCAAAAATGGGCAGGGTGCAGCACCCTGCTGAAACAGCCTAGAATGAACACTGTTTAAGTGTCTGTAAATGCACAGCGCTGATGATACAGGCGGCTTTACAGAGGAGACAGTGCCCAGCAGTCCCGGAGATCAGTCCAGCTATGTAATGGCACCAAAATCTCAGTCAGGGAGTGAGGGAGAGAGGCAGCTCCAGGGCGGGAACACCTGCTGTAGATGGCGCCCGGAGCTGGGGGAGGGGCTACAGGTCAGCGCCTTAAGCCCTCTGCTGGACTTCACCACCGGGTACTGTGGAGCCTTTTATAAATGGATTTTAGTAAATCCGACCTATGCTCCTTGCCCTGGTGGATATAGTGGGGTCCCTGTGCGACAGTGTCCATGCCAGCGGAGCGGTCCGTCTCCTGGGGCTGCGATCAGACTGCGATTTACGAGCAGGTCCCACCTGGGGGACCCTCTTACCTCCTCCCTTTAGTGCAGCCACGCGATCCTGGAGAATGACAGCGGTGGTGTGCCTGAAAACCGGTGCGTCTCCGCTGCAAGTACCCGGGAACCCGGCCGCAGGAGTATGCAGCGCCGCTGAGGGAGGTGATGGAGCCGCAGCACAGCATGTCATAAACACATAGAAAGTGCTGCGGCCCTTGAAGTCTTCTAATAAACTCTTTTCAGGGCTGCCTAGCGCAGCCCCACCTGTTAGTGACCTGCTCTACAGGCACCATCTTACAAACTGAGCTCCAGTGCCTGGAGGCGGGGCTATAGAGGAAGCGGTGCAGTGCATCCTGGGAACAGTCAAAGCTTTAGCCTGTTGGTGCCTCGGATCAAGATCCATCTCTACACCCCAATGTTATTCCCTGTGGAATACCAGTGTACCCCGCTGCAGAAAATATTATATAGATTACACTAACTTTCTGTACTTGTCTTTAATGTCATCTCTTCAACAAAATCTTTGATTGAAAAAAAAAAAAATCTAAGATTACAGATGGACCAGATATTTTCACAAACGTGGGCAACGTGGTTTTTCAGAGAAGATGAAAATCACCCTTCTCACACATTCCCTGGAGTGCCCTCGTCTATCTTTTTCATCCTACTCTAGTGACCTGGAATGTAGAGCGCTCACTGCTAAGCCATGACTGATACATGGGTACCAGGAGCCTACAGGTGCGACTGAAAACTGACCACAGTCCCTTACAGACCCACAGTTATGACTCCGGGTGAGGGAGAGACACCACCCCTACACAGTCTTGATTCTTTCTGGCTAAAAATGTACACTTCTCCCTTAAAGCTGCTGCATTGGGGACCAGACAGAAGAACGCTTGATCTTCTTTCCTGGCACTTGGTAAAGGTGGTGTCTGTATGACTAACAATATAAGATTACAGAGTGCTCACTGATTGTGTTGTGGTGCGTTCCATTTCCATCACGGAACCCTAAACACAGAATTAATCTAGTGTTCATACTAGCACTCTGCACTTGTCACAATCCTTGCACTTCCTCTTTCCTACTTGGGGTGTCATTCTTTGCCTTGGTGCTTCTAGCACACTCTGATCTGTATCTGCGCACTGAAATACAGACCAGAGTGTGCTAGAAGCATCACAGCAGAGAGCAACACCCCAGGCAGAAAAGAGGAACTGCACAGGTTGTGACGGGTGCAGGGTGCAAGAATGAACACTAGAATCTGTGAGTCCAATAACGGCTCTTATCCTGAGAATGTGTATTTCAACAGTAAACAGTTTTCACAACCAGTTCATAAAGGAAGATTTAGATTTGAGATGTGTAGAGTGCTGGAACAGGCAATAAAATAAATGATTTTGAATAGGGAACATTCATTATATTTGTATTACCCAGGACAATGATAAGATATATCTTTACTAATAAAGGCAGATCACAGTGTTTTACAATGAGGATACTTGACACTAGAAAGAATATTACGGTTTTTGTTTGATTGATCTCTCCTAAAGGTAAAAAAATAAGAATTTACTCACCGGTAATTCTATTTCTCGTAGTCCGTAGTGGATGCTGGGAACTCCGTAAGGACCATGGGGAATAGACGGGCTCCGCAGGAGACTGGGCACTCTAAAAGAAAGATTAGGTACTATCTGGTGTGCACTGGCTCCTCCCTCTATGCACCTCCTCCAGACCTCAGTTAGGGAAACTGTGCCCGGAAGAGCTGACACAACAAGGAAAGGATTTGGAATCCAGGGTAAGACTCATACCAGCCACACCAATCACACTGTACAACTTGTGATAACCATACCCAGTTAACAGTATGAACAACAACTGAGCCTCATTTAACGGATGGCTCATAACAATAACCCTTTAGTTAAGCAATAACTATATACATGTATTGCAGAGAGTCCGCACTTGGGACGGGCGCCCAGCATCCACTACGGACTACGAGAAATAGAATTACCGGTGAGTAAATTCTTATTTTCTCTGACGTCCTAGTGGATGCTGGGAACTCCGTAAGGACCATGGGGATTATACCAAAGCTCCCAAACGGGCGGGAGAGTGCGGATGACTCTGCAGCACCGCATGAGCAAACTCAAGGTCCTCCTCAGCCAGGGTATCAAACTTGTAGAACTTAGCAAACGTGTTTGACCCTGACCAAGTAGCAGCTCGGCAAAGCTGTAAAGCCGAGACCCCTCGGGCAGCCGCCCAAGAAGAGCCCACCTTCCTTGTGGAATGGGCATTCACCATTTTGGATGCGGCAATCCAGCCGCAGAGTGAACCAGCTGAATCGTGCTATAGATCCAGCGAACAATAGTCTGCTTCGAAGCAGGAGCGCCAACCTTGTTGGCTGCATACAGAATAAACAGCGAGTCAGACTTTCTGACTCCCGCCGTTCTGGAAACATAAATCTTCAAAGCCCGGACTACGTCCAGCAACTTGGAATCCTCCAAGTCCCTAGTAGCCGCAGGCACCACAATAGGCTGGTTCAAATGAAACGATGATACCACCCTAGGAAGAAATTGGGGACGAGTCCTCAATTCTGCCCTGTCCATATGGAAGATCAGATAAGGGTTTTTACATGACAAAACCGCCAATACTGACACACGCCTAGCCGAAGCTAAGGCCAATAGCATGACCACTTTCCACGTGAGATATTTTAGCTCCATGGTCTTAAGTGGCTCAAACCAGTGGGATTTCAGGAAATCCAACACAACGTTAAGATCCCAAGGTGCCACCGGTGGCACAAAAGGAGGCTGAATATGCAGCACCCCCGGAACAACGTCTGAACTTCAGGCAGTGAAGCCAGTTCATTTTTAGAGTAAATGTATAGGGCCGAAATCTTGACCTTTATGGATCCTAATTTTAGGCCCATAGTCACTCCTGACTGTAGGAAGTGCAGGAATCGACCCCGCTGGAATCCTTCTGTAGGGCCTTCCCGGCCTCACACCAAGCAACCTATTTTCGCCATATACAGTGAAAAAGTCTTGCTGTCACGTCTTTCCTAGCCTTTATCAGCGTAGGAATAACTGCATCCGGAATGCCCTTTTCCGCTAGGATCCGGCGTCAACCGCCATGCCGTCAAATGCAGCTGCGGTAAATTTTGGAACAGACAGGGCCCCTGTTGCAACATGTCCTGTCTGAGAGGCAGAAGCCCTGAGTCCTCTGAGAGCATTTCCTGCAGCTCCGGGTACAGAGTCCTTCTTGGCCAATTCGGAGCAACGAATATTGTTTTCACTCCTCCTTTTATTACAAATCTCAGCCCTTGGGTATGAGAGGAAGAGGAGGGAATACAGAGACCGACTGGAACACCCACGGTGTTACTAGTGCGACCACAGCTATCACCTGAGGGTCCCTTGACCCAGCGTAAAACCTTTTTTAGCTTTTTATTGAGGTGGGACGCCATCTAGTCCACCTTAGGCAGTTCCCATCAATTTGCAAACTGCGTGAAGACTTCCTGATGAAGTCCCCACTTTCCCGGGTGGAAGTCGTGCCTGCTGAGGAAGTCTGCTTCCCAGATGTCCACTCCCGGAACGAACACTGCTGACAGTGCGCTTACTTGATTCTCCGCCCAGCGAAGAATTCTGGTGGCTTCTACCCTCGCCACCCTGCTCCTTGTGCCGCCTTGGCGGTTTACATGAACCCTTGCGGTCTGACTGGATCAGAACCGGTTGGTCGCAAAGCAGGATCTCCGCTTGACTTAGGGCGTTGTATATGGCCCTTAGTTCCATGATATTGATGTGAAAGCAAGTCAGTTATCTTGACCACAGACCTTGGAAATTTCTTCCCTGTGTAACTGCCCCCCACCCTCGGAGGCTTGCATCCGTGGTCACCAGGATCCAGTCCTGAATGCCGAATCTGCGGCCCTCGAGAAGGTGAGCACTCTGCAGCCACCACAGGAGAGACACCCTGGCCCTGGGGGATAGGGTGATTAACCGATGCATCTGAAGAGGTGATCAGGAACACTTGTCCAGTAAGTCCCATTGGAAGGTCCTCGCATGGAACCTGCCTAAGGGGATGGCCTCGTATGATGCCACCATCCTTCCCAGGACTCGAGTGCAGTGATGCACTGACACCTGTTTTGGTTTTAATAAATTCCTGACCAGTGTCATGAGCTCCTGAGCTCTCTCTATCGGGAGATAAACATTTTTCTGGTCTGTGTCTAGGATCATGCCTAGGAGAGGCAGATGAGCTGTAGGAACCAACTGCGACTTTGGAATATATAGAATCCAGCTGTGTTGCCGTTACACTTCCAGAGAAAGTGATATGCTGTTCAGCAACTGCTCTCTTGATCTCGCTTTTATGAGGAGATCGTCCAAGTACGTGGTAATAGTGACACCTTGCTTCCGCAGGAGCACAATCATATCCGCCATTACCATGGTGAATATTCTCGGGGCCGTGGAGATACCAAACGGCAACATCTGAAATTGGTTATGACAATCCCGTACCGCAATTCTAAGGTACGCCTAATGAGGTGGATAAATGGGGACCTGAAGGTATGCATCCCTTATGTCCCGATTCACAATAAAGTCTCCCCCTTTTTAGGCTTGCACTGACCGCTCTTAGCGATTCCATCTTGAACTTGAACCTTCTCAGGTATATGTTCAGGGATTTTTAATTCAATATGGGTCTGACCGAACCGTCTGGTTTCGGGATTACAACATGGTCGAATAACACCCTCTTGTTCAAGGAGGGGACGCTTGACCACCACCTGTTAAAGATACAATTTGTGAATTGCAGTTAACACTGGCTCCCTCTCTTGGGGGGGAAGCCCGCAGGGCCGTCGGTGAGGGGGCATCTTCTCACAGTCCAGCTTGTATCCCTGAGACACAATATCTATTGCCCAGGGATCGAACAGGGAGTGAACCCACTTGTGGCTGAACTTACGAAGGCGTGTCCCCACCGGGCCTAGCTCCGCCTGTGGAGCCCCAGCGACATTGGTGGATTTTTGTAGGGGCCGGGGAGGACTTCTGTTCCTGGGAACTAGCTGCCCAGCTCTGACAAGAAAGGACGCACCTCAGACTTTCTTGTTTCTTTATACGAAAGGCTGCATTTAATAATGTTGTGCTTTCTTAGGCTGTGCAGGAATATAAGGCAAACTAGCAGAATTACCAGCTATAGCTGTGGAGACCAGGCCCGAGAACCCTTCTCCACACAATCCTCAGCCTTCCATATGCCTCTTAAATCGGCATCATCTGTCCAATGCATATTCTACAGGACACGTCAAGCAGAGTTCGACATAGCTTTGACTCTAGGACCCAGTATATTCATGTCTCTTTGGGCATGCTTTATAACTATATATCTATCACTTAAGACAGCATCTTTAATATATTTATATTGCATACTAGGGTCTCATCTCTGCTGATAAGGTACCTGTCCACGCTGCCACAGCGCTATAAACCCATGCAGACACAATCGCCGGTCTGGGTAGTATACTAGAATGTGCACGCTATCTGCAGGATCCCTGAGAATAGCAAGTGCTACCGTCTGTGCAAACAGGACACCCCAGGGGAAGATTCTCAACATATCCTGGCCCTAGTGGGGAAAGGATACAGCCTGAGAATTCTCTTATGGGAAGCTGCCGTCTCTTGTCTGGAGATTCACGCTCTTTTTCCTCATGAGAGGAGGGAAATTTACCTCAGCATTCTTCCCCTTAAACATGTGTACTCTCGTGTCAGGGACAGATGAGTCATCAGTGATATGCAAATCATCTGTTATTTCAATAATCATATATTGAATACCTTCTAGCCATCTTGGCTGTAACTTTGCATTATCGTAGTCGACAGTGAAGTTAAACTCCATGTCGATACCAGTGTTTGTTATTATGGATAGTGAGCATTGAGAGACTCTGAAAATCTCTGTGACATAGGGACAGACCTAGGTAGATTTCCTGTCTGTTCCCTAACCTTTTGTGCAATAAATTCACTTTAGCACTTACACATATCCAAACAGGTGTCGGCGTTGTCGACGGAGACACCCTCTCACACACATATCCGCTCTATCACCTCCTTAGAGGAGCCTTTTACCTCAGACATGTCGACACACGCGTACCGACACACCACACACACAGGGGATGCTCTGTTTGAGGACAGTTCCCCCACAAGGCCCTTTGGAGAGACAGAGAGAGAGTATGCCAGCACACACCCCAGCGCTATATAACCCAGGGATTACACTACAACTCCGTGTTTACCCAGTAGCTGCTGTATATACATATTTTGCAACTAAATTTATGTGCCCCCCCCCCCCTCTCTTTTCACCCTTTGTGTACCAGGATACTGCCGGGGAGAGCCTGGGAAGCTTCCTTCCAGCGGAGCTGTGAAGAGAAAATGGCGCTGGTGTGCTGAGGAAGAAGGCCCGGCCCCCTCAGCGGCGGGCTTCTGTCCTGTTTCTGACTAAAAATGGCGGGGGTTTTACACATATACAGTCACAGACTGTATTATGTGTATTTATTGCCAAAAGGTATTCTTATTGCTGCCCAGGGCGCCCCCCCCCCCCCCTGCACCCTACAGTGACCGGAGTGTGTGGTGTGCAGTGGGAGCAATGGCGCACAGCTGCAGTGCTGTGCGCTACCTTAATGAAGACCGGAGTCTTCTGCCGCCGATTTTATCTCCTTCTTCTGTCTTCTGGCTCTGCAAGGGGGACGGCGGCGCGGCTCCGGGAACGGACGATCGAGGTCAGGCCCTGTGTTCGAACCCTCTGGAGCTAATGGTGTCCAGTAGCCTAAGAAGCACAAGCTAGCTGCACGCAGGTAGGTTTGCTTCTCTCCCCTCAGTCCCACGTAGCAGTGAGTCTGTTACCAGCAGATCTCACTGAAAATAAAAAAACATAACAAATACTTTCTTTCTAGCAAGCTCAGGAGAGCCCACTAGGTGCATCCAGCTCTGGCCGGGCTTAGATTCTAACTGAGGTCTGGAGGAGGGGCATAGAGGGAGGAGCCAGTGCACACCAGATAGTACCTAATCTTTCTTTTAGAGTGCCCAGTCTCCTGCGGAGCCCGTCTATTCCCCATGGTCCTTACGGAGTTCCCAGCATCCACTAGGACGTCAGAGAAACACACTTTTCCAGCCACATAATGTGCTTGGGACAGAGCTTTTACATCAGAAACCTTCAAATGACAAAGGAAGAGTCTTTCCCCCTTCACTTTCATGTTTCTCTATAGCAGTGACTCAGCCTCAGCGAATACTGCACTTCAGTAGCTGAAAGGATGAGACCCGGTAATGTGACATCACACTCCAGACAGTGAGGGGAGAACATTTAAGCAAATGATACTATCAAGACAAGACTTGATACGTACTTTGTGACACAGCCTTCACCACTATGTTCATATAAGGTTTGCGGTGCTTCCCAAACGTACATAAGCTTCTTAACCACAAAGCTAAATTCATCTGGCTGCTAACAAGAACACATACAGGATGGACCACGAGAAAGACAATGTTGGCATTTTGTGCTTCACTGGGGTCGATTCAATTCTCCGACAGTTGAATAGCGCCGGGAATTAGCTCCTGTCGCTATTCAATTCAGTTCAAGTTAAGTCGGTGAATGCCTGTTCTCGCGGACTTTGTCGGGAGGACGGGCATTCTCCGACTTAACTCCCCGCCACCATGCTGATTCCCGACAGAATCAGCCTCGCACCAGACGCACGGCAGCACTTTTGTTGGATTTCCTCTCGCATCCCCCGGGGGTGAGAGTCGAATTCCTGACAATTGAGTGTCACTTGCGCTGTATTGAATAGCACCGGGAGCTAATTCCCAGCGCTATTCAATTGTCAGAGAATTGAATCAATCCCATTTCAATTTGTGTAATCTTGAACTTCTTATTCCAGTGTGTAAGACAAGCGATGCTGCAGAGTGATTCCCTAAGGAGGGATGCAGTCAAAATGGCACCTGTCGGGATCCCGGCGTTCAGGAGACTGACGCTGGAATCCTGACAGTCGGCATTTTACAGACAACTGGAATACCGACACCTGCCCGTAATTCCCACTCGGTTGGTGGGTCCACGCCACCAACCGAGTGGGAATAGAACCTGTGCTCGAAGCGTGGCGAGCGCAGCAAGCCCACAAGGGGACTCGCTCATGGTATTCTGGAAGATGGGATGCCACTGTCGGTATACTGACAGCCGGCTACCTGTCTGCCGGTATTACATACCGGTTACCCCAAGGATTGCAATTGCAAAGCTGTTTGCAGCAGCTATGCGACTGCAATCCATAGCAATGCAAATGCAGCAGGAGATACATAGCAAATCCTTCCTGCATTTGCATCTGAGATGAACAACACGACCATCAGTCCTGATGTTCATCTGCGACAGCAGGCTGAGTCAGCCTGAACTTACTCAGGCTTGCCGTCGCAGGTAGCCTGGCGAGGCCAAGGAAACTTGTGTCCATGACGCAATCCTTGGCAATGCCACGCCCAGAGCCGGGGGCGGCACACCGCAGTATCTAGCACCGCCCCCCCCCCCCCCTCCCCCCCGCCTCTCCCTCCAAGCGCTTCTACCTGTCAATCGGGCAGATGCGTACGTATACCTGCAATTACATCGTTGAACGGATCCTGTTCTACGCGTGTGGTAGATGAACTGGTTCCCGACAAAAAAATATATACATATATATCAAAAATAAAATTGAACCCTAGGGTGTAAAGGACCCCATACACTACTGCAACATGTCCATCTGACATGTCGCAGGCGACCGCTGGCCATCACCCCGGCAGTCTCTCGGGTGGCAGGGCTGTCCTTTTGCATACGATGTATCTTGGGTGATCCTGGGTGATCCACGGCGATCTCAGCCACGCCTCGGACCAGATTGAATGTGCAGCACACTCAATCTGGAGGATCCGATCCGATGCTCACGGGGCCGCACAATGGATCGGATACACAGCCAAAATGCCCGATTTCACCCAATATATCGGGCCGAATGCCCGAATAGGGCTAAGACTGGGCATAATCGTTCTAGTGTATGGGGCACTTTAGTGTGTGCATGTACATGTGTTTAAGGCAGACTAGATGGGCCAAGTGGCTCTTATCTGCCGTCGCATTCTTTGGGGGAGATTCAAATGTTTGAAAAGTCAGTTGGGAGTCTGTTTATTCCTATTTAATAGACAGGAAAAAACAGACACTCAACCGACTTTTCAAACATTTGAATCTCCCCCTATGTTTCTGTGACTGTCGGGATCCTGACAGCATCCCATATTTTCCATACCAAGGAGAATTACCTTTCACTAATGAGCACTTAAGTGTGTGACATCAATCTGAAGTGATCCAGCAGCACCAAATTAGAGCGGCTGTCAGCACCTGCACTGCGTAAACATTTCTATCAAACCTTCTGATCAGGATCCTAACTTGATGCATCCGCATCAGGTTTAGAAAAATTATCCAGGCATTCTCCAGCAATTGTTTTCAACCTAAATATTAAGCTACTAGGGAGAGCCGTCCAAGCGCAACACTGCAGAGGTCAGCCTCCGTCCAACAAAAGCAGCACTTCCCGGAGATCTCAGCGCTTTCATTTCACTTTGGCAACAGAACAGCAATTTCTAAATTTAAAAAAAATTAAGGGGGGGGGGGGAATAGTTTTCTTCTGGAGTACAGGGGGCTTTGGCACTTATAACTTGGTGTTACTTCATTTATAAATCATTTTGGGGCAGGCAATTAAAGATTAGCTCTGGATAACATTTTAAAGGAATGGAGGATTAAATTCTCAAACTTTCACCAAGAAGTACATCCTTTAGTTATTTTGGGATCCTATCATGGCAGACGACCTCCAGGAAAATATTCCAGCTGAAATCCCAGTGTTTGAGTAAGGCTCATGTCTAATCAGATACAGATCGCACAGCAGTAAGTCATACGCTTTGCACCTCCAGCTGTAAGATGACATCTCTGGGACAGAGTGCAGGTGCATTTCATCATGCTGGCTCCTCACCAAAAGGAGTCCAATAAAATAAACAGGTTTAATATTACTAAGGGGGTGTAAAAGCTTTGGGTCATATCATCAATCATGCTGCAGCTTAAGGGCCACTGCGCCCTTCGTCGCAGGCGTAGATCTGCAGGTTTACGTAACAACTCTGAATGAGGCCTATAGTGACACGTCAGCTTGTACATGACAGGCACTCCAATTAGAATTGAATCCGTGCAGACATGTGTGCGTGTTGGCACTACGCATTATGAGGGTCATTCCGAGTTGATCGCTCGCTAGCTGTTTTTAGCAGCCGTGCAAACGCTATGCCGCCTCCCACTGGGAGTGGATGTTAGTTTAGCAGAAGTGCGAACGAAAGGATTGCAGCGGGTACAAAATTATTTTGTGCAGTTTCAGAGTAGCTTCAGACCTACTCAGCGCTTGCGATGACTTCAGACTGTTCAGTTCCTGTTTTGACGTCACAAACACGCCCCTGCATTCGCCCAGCCACGCCTGCGTTTTTTTCCTGGCACGCCTGCGTTTTTCCGAACACTCCCTGAAAACGGTCAGTTACCTCCCAGAAACGCCCACTTCATGTCAATCACTCTGCGGCCAGCAGTGCGACTGAAAAGCTTCGCTAGACCTTGTGTGAAACTACATCGCCCGTTGTGAAAGTACAACGCGCGTGCGCATTGTGCTGCATACGTATGCGCAGAAATGCCGATTTTTAGCCTGATCACTGCGCTGCAAACAACTGCAGCTAGCGATCAACTCGGAATGACCTCCAATATCTGTAGAATAGATAAGACAGAAATAAAAGTGGTAGAATGAAGTGCTTCAACTTGGATAGCGTTCTCCATCTGGGCATCCCCATGGCTGGACAGCGAGAACAGCTGACTTCGCTCTCGCTCACTATACCGAGAGCATTATACACATGTAGCTCATGCTGACCCAACACACAGATGCGTCCTATACACCTAGCAGTTACACACCATACGCTCCGAGAAGTGGGGTACCACATCCCGGACGCAGCAAAATACCACTCAGAGGGAGAAATTCAAATGTTTAATCGCGCCCGATCTCCCGTCTAAAGTGACAGGAGCTTGCGGGGCGATATTCAATTTTCCACCGTTACCGAGCTGATCGCACCCATATCGCTTGGATTTAGCCACGTAAAGAGACAAAACCCGATTAAATGAATGTGCAATGCAAATAGCCCCATTTTGGCGCTCAAACAGGTCACTTTTTGTGCATTTCAGCTCGTCACCACCGGGGGTAGCGAGCTGAAATTAAGTTCTCGTGCCCATCAGCAGTAACATTTGAATAGCTGCCGGCGGGCACCCGCGGTAACATTTGAATCTCGCCCACAGTGTACTAGAGATGCTAGGTTGTGACTTTAATCGCACAGGAAATAGTGTTACATACGTGCATAAACAGTTGTAGATGATGCACAGCAGACGTTGGCAGGAGAGAAAGCCGCAGCACTTCTCCATCGCACACAGATATAGAAATGACGCACATCAAATAGATCAGAGTAATATAGCAATGTAGTTCTGGTTCTCACAGTTGTTTTATAAACGTGAATAATATGCACATTTTAATTGAGAAAGACACTAGCCACAGCTGGGTCACGCAGAACCTGGTGCGCCGGGAGGGGCTATTTGGCAAGACTGCAGCCACAGCGTAAAAGGAATCATCTGTAATCAGGATGTGAAAGCAATAAAGACGCACAAAGCTACAGCAGCTTCTACACGGCAGGAATCCGCTCCCTGCTGCATACAGATCCATAACATTCCCAGATATAATATTACTATTACACGCACAAAGCACAACAACCACTATTAAGTAAGTAACGTTATGATAAAATATTCCCTGTATTAACGCCTCATCATAAATTACATGTATGAATTCCATTTTATGTGCCCTCTTCGTGATGCCTTTGAATGTATGTTATGCTGGAAGTATAAGACCTGATTGCACTATTGCTGACACTGAATGAGGACATCTATGTAGTTACAGTAGTATAAAGAGGGGAGTGTTGTCATAAAAAGTACAGCATTTCACTTGAACTGCTATGTTAGACCCATCTAGTAGCCGCCGGCAAGTGCAACACTTGAATTCCCCCCACAGAGATGAGGAGCAGCACCTCTGCAAAAGGGACTTGCTGCACAATGGTGAATTCATCACGTAGCCAGAAAGCATCACATACGCTAGCCTATAAACAGCAGGTACAGCCACTATTTGCAGTAAGTATGCATGATATTACGGTGCTGAAATAATACACCTGAATCAAGCAGTGTTTCCGCTCAGCTAAATTATCCATCCTACTCTCCAACCCTGCCCCCTGCAGCTGTTTGCCATGCTAGGACCCACAAAAAAATGCTGTAGTCCTACAAATACCATCCCAGTATGTCCGGGTCATGTATAAAAAGTGGGTAGGGGTAACTGCTGAGATGAATATGACAGGAGCTTCAGTGAGTAACACAGGCCAACTGGGATGCGTTTATGTCAGGAGACCACCAGTCACAATTCCGAAGCCGGGATCCCGGCATCTGAAAATCCTGACGACCAACAGGGACTATTCCCACTCATGAGTGTCCACGACAACCGTAGAGTGGGAATATAGAACCTGTGGCGAGCCAGCGAGACCCCCGGTCACACACACACCCAACTAGCTAACATTTCAGGACCAGTGGTCTCTAAAACTACAGCCATGGCCAAAAGTTTTGAGAATGACACAAATATTAATTTTCACAAGGTCTGCTGCCTCGGTTTTTAGTATTGCAATTTGCACGTACTCCAGAATGTCATGAAGAGTGATCAGATGAATTGCCATGACACTGAAGTAAGGGTGTGTACACACGGTGAGATCCTTGCTATGCCCGATTTTCACTTGCGATTTCCCCTGAACTCCCCAGAGCCCAGATAGCACAGATTTTGACTAACTTTTCTTGAGATATGGACTATGGGTGCTTACGATTTTGGCTTATGTGAGATGTCATTGACATGTGAGATGAACTAGATAGTACACCGATCTAGCAGGGATTGACTTGCCTGCACAGTCTATCTTTTCTTGCGATGCCGACCTGGCGGGACCGCGCATCGGGATCGTAAGGTGACTTTCACCTTGCGATCTGCACTAACTTTTCTTGAGATTTTGACTATATAGTCAAAATCTCAAGAAAATATCTCACCGTGTGTACACACCCTTAGTCCCAAAAACAACATTTCCACTGCATTTCAGCCCTGCTAGAAAAGGACCAGCTGACATCATGTCAGTGATTCTCTCGTTAACCCAGGTGAGAGTATTGAGAAGGACTAGGCTGGAGATCACTCTGTCATGCTGATTGAGTTAGAATAACAGACTGGAAGCTTTATAAGGAGGATGGTTTTTTAAATCATTGCGGGATCGGGGCACCACCAGTGCAGAGCTTGCTCAGGAATGGCAGCAGGCAGGTGCGAGTGCATCTGCACGCACAGTGAGGCGAAAACGTTTGAAGGATGGCCTGGTGTCAAGAAGGGCAGCAAAGAAACTAAGACCCCTTTCACATCGCACAAATAACCCGGTACCGACACGGCATATTGCCGTGTCGAACCGGGTCAGTGTGCGATGTGAAAGCACACTGGCCGATTTAGCGGGTCGCCTGACCCGGTAAATCAACCCGGTAAAAAATAAGGGTTTTACCCGGTTTGATTACCGGGTCAGGTGCGGTGTGAATGGGAGCCGTGTCGATGCGACACGGTTCCCATTCACAAGATAGGGAGAGGCGGCGCTGGAGATGAGCTCATCTCCCGACGCCGCCTCCACCCCCGCCCCTGCTGCGCGCTCCGTTGTTATGGCAACCGACCCGGTATATTGCCGGGTCGGAAAGCCAGCAGCGGAGTGCAAATGCCGGATCACACCCGGTAAGTACACGTTTGTCTTACCGGGTAGGATTCGGCATTTGCAGTCTGAATGCAGCATAATTCTCTCCAGGAAAAACATCAAGGACAGACTGATATTCTGTAAATCATACAGGGGATTGGACTGCTGAGGACCGGGGTCAAGTAATTTTCTCTGAGGAATCCCCTTTCAGATTGTTCGGGACATCAGGAAAAAAACGAATGTCCGGAGAAAGAAAGGTGAGCGCAACCATCAGTCCTGCATCATGCCAACAGTAAAGAATCCTGAGACCATTCATGAGTGGGCTTGCTTCTCAGCCAAGGGAGTGGGCTCAATCACAATTTTGCCTAATAACACAGCCAAGAATAAAAGGTATTTGTGTACCTCTATATAATAAGGTAATGAGTCCGTAAAGAACACAAGTACCGAATAAAAAATGGTATCAAAACATCCTCCAAGAGCAACTTCTCCCAACCATCCAAGAACAGTTTGGTGTGGAACAATGCCTTTTCCAGCATGATGTAGCACCACGCCATAAGGCAAAAGTGATAAATAAGTGGCTCAGGGAACAAAAAACAAAAAATTTGGGTCCATGGCCAGGAAACTCCTCAGACTTTAATCCCATTGAGAATTTGCAGCAATCAGTCAGTATGTGGGCCAGAAGTTGATTGACAGCTTATGCCAGGGTAAATTGCAGAGGTCTTGAAAAAGAAGGATCAATACTGCAAATATTGCCGCTTTTCATAAACTTAATGTAATTGTCAATAAAAGCTTTTGACACTTATGAAATCTTCTAATTTTACTGCAGTATACCGCAGTAACATCTGACAAATAGGTCTAAAACCAGTGAACCAGCAAACTTTATGATAAACAATACTTGTGTCATTCTCAAAACTTTTGGCTATGGCTGTATAACAAAGGGCAACATTATCCTGAAGACACAAACCTCAGGATAGTGATAATGGTGTATGATAAGTTTATGGTAATGGCAAGCCTTTACCTGTTACGCGAGAAGCCAATTTTAATTCCAAAACAATAATCTGCTAAGAAACCCACAGAGCAGGATATCATAGTTGTGTTGCAGCAGGGGCGGAACTGCCGGAGACAACGGAGCCTGTTGCCGCCGGGGCTCCAGCCCTAAAGGGGGGCACTTCCTCCATTGTCCCAACTGTTCCGTGCCCTTCCTACTAGAATAAACAGAGGAGCCGCCGAGTGGAGAGTAGCGTCACTGCTGCCCTTTTCAAGACCCAGCCCGGCTGTTTCTTCTACCGCCACATATACTCACATAGCCGGCCAGCGCTCCAGCTGGCTGCCTGCATGCTCCGCCCCCTCAAGGCTCACGGCCTCTGCTGCTGTCCAGTGATCCAGGAGCCAGCTGCTGTGAAACAAAGAGGAAGTGGACGAGCTTCGGCCAGCGAGTCACTGGCGGAGGTCAGCGATTATAGCTGCAACCTGCAACAGTGGGATATGGTCGTCAGGTCGACACAGCTTAGGTCGACCACTGAAGGTCGACATGCATTAGGCCGACATGGTCATTAGGCCGACATGAGTTTTTCACTTTTTTTTTTCTTTTTTCCAACGATCCACATGGACCACAATTGGAATGGTAACCTGTGCCGAGCGAAGCGAGGCACCTTGCCCGAAGCATGGCGAGCGAAGCGAGGGGACACTGTGCACTAATTGGGGTTCCCCGTCACTTTACAAAGAAAACGACACCAAAAACAGTCCAAAAACACATGTTGACCTTTTGATCTAGTACATGTCAACCTAATTCCCATGTCGACCTAATGCCCATGTCGACCTTCAGTGGTCGACCTAATGACTGTCGACCTAAGTTGGGTCGACCCAACGACCCATACCCGCAACAGTTTAACGGAGTGTGGAGAGGCAATGGTATAGGGCTGGGAAGCGGCTGTGTTTGTCTTGTTGCTAAGTAATGGAGTGAGTGGGACTGGTACTGTATCAGTTACAGTATATATAGTGAGTGCGGCCGGGCTGCCAACTACCTCCTCCCACCAGTGCTGAATTCAGGGCTGTGTCCTGGTCCTGTCTCTCAACTCTCCTGTCCCTGTCACCCTCTCTCCTGGCCCTTCTGTCCTGTCCCTTTCACTCCTATTTTCTGTCACTATCACCTCTCTGCTGGTCATGTCTCCCCTCTGCCCTGGCCCTTCTGTCCTGTCACCCCTGTCCTGTCCATGTCACCTCTGTGCTGTCCTTGTCACCCCTGTCCTGTCCCCCTTGTGCTGGCCCTGTCATCTTTGTGCTGCCCCGATCTCCCCTCTGTCCTGTCCCTGTCACCTCTGTGCTTGCCCTGTCTCCCTTCACTCCTGGCCCTTCTGTCCTGTCCCCTCTGCCCTGTCTCCCCTCTCTCCTGGCCCTTCTGTCCTGTCCCCGTCACTTCTGCCCTGTCTCCCCTCTCTCCTGGCCCTTCTATCCTGTCCCTGTCACCAGTGTCCTGTCCACTCTGTGCTAGCCGTGTCCCCTCTGTGCTGGCCGGGTCTCCCCTCTCTCCTGACCCTGTCATCTCTGTGCTGGCTCTGTCTCCCCTCTTTCCTGGCCCTTCTGTCCTGTCCCTGTCACGCCTGTCCTATCCTGTCTCCCCCCTATTTTGTCCGTCACCTCTGTGCTGGCTCTGTCTCCCTTCTCTCCTGTCACCTCTATACTGGCCCTATCATCCCTCTCTCCTAACCCTTCTGTTCTGTCCCTGTCGGCTCTGTCCTGGTTCTGTCCCTGACATCCCTTTCCTGTCCGTCACCTCTGTCCTGGTCTTGTTAATCCTCTCTTCTGTCTCCTCTGTCCTGGTACCTCTATCATGGTCCTGTCACCTGTGTCCTTATTGTGACCTCTACCATGGTCCTGTCACCCCTGTCCTGGTCCCGTCACCTGTGTCCTTATTATGTTCCTGTCACCTCTGTCTTGGTTCTCTATCTTGGCACTGTCATTTCTGTTCTTCCCCGCTTTACTGTCCCTGTGATCTCTGTATTGGCCCGGTTACCTCTCTTCTGTCCCCTCTGTTCTGTCCCTGTCACCCCTGTCCTGTTCCTGTCCTCTCTGTCTTAGTCTGTCCTTGCCTCCAGTACTGGCCCTGTCACACCTCTCCTGGCACTGTCCCTCCTGGTCCTGTCACCTTTGTCCTAGCCCCAAATTATGTATAATTTTCCCTTTTTTTTTTTTTAAGGGGTGGGGGGCACCAAACTCTAACTTGCCTTCAGGCGATAGGGAAGAACTTATGCCACTGTGTTGCAGTGTACGCACTGCTCATTAAAACACCCAATGCAAGGTTGCAAGTTCAGTGATGCAAAGAGCACAGGCAATTGGACTACCAAGCAGAGTACAAAAATGATATGGTCTGATGATGCAACCTGCACCATGCACTCAACAAGTGGATTATGTGAACCTGAAGAATGCTACAATACTTCCACAATTGTTCCCGCTCTGGTGGTTCTATTGTGTTGTGAAGTGCATTTTCTTAGCCTGCTTTGGGTTCAGTCATCCCCTTAACAAGACAATGCTAATCACTACTTCCCTTAGAAAGGATATATGCGGGGAAATTCAAATCTTATCGCACTCCCGATCTCCCGTCTAAGTGACGGGAGATTGAGGGGCGATATTCAAATGCCCCCAGTTATCGTGCAGATCACGCCCATTACACTCAGGTTTAGGCACACAAAGCACCTAAACCCGACTAAAGTAATGGCCACGAGCATGCAAAGACCCGTTTGGGCACCCAAACGGGTTTCTTTACACGCATTTTAGCGAGCTGAAATGAACTTGTCGCGCCCGTCAGTAGCAACATTAGAATAGCAGCCGGCAGCCACGATTGCGGGGAGGGGGGGGGGGGGACATTTAAACCCGTCCCATGGTCACCCAAAGGCCTGAAGAACATGTCACATCTACATGTCATGGCCTTTAAGTCACCATCTCAACAACCAATTCAACATGGGATATTCTGAAGTGACACCAGCAACAGCCATGTATCAGCTGATAATTCACTCCAACACACTTGATATAGTGTTCACGCTAGGCTATTTTAGTAGGGCACCGCGCCCTGCCCAACTTTTAAGGGGTAAAATGTGCCCTGCCCCCTGCTAAGTCTGCCCGCTGCCATGACACCATGTGCATGGCATCTATTCACATTAAAGAAAGAGCTTGGGGGAAGCCCAGCACCTACATGCCTCCATTAGTGACGTTGAGGTGGCCGGACCGCCCCCAATAGTGATGCTGACAAAGCCACACCTTCTCCCCAGCTGACCATTCCCACCTTTTCAAGCGCAGAACCTACCTGCCCTGGCAACTTGGAGCCCGCCCCGGGAACACTACTGATATTGGTAGACTGAGTATCATAGTGCATCCTGGCCACACAAGGTGACATTATACAAAGAGGTCGATTCAATTCAGCAACAGTTGGATAGCGCCGGGAATTAGCTCCTGGCACTATTCAATACAGCGACTAGTTACCCTTCATTGTCGGGAATTCTTCGCTCAGCCCCGGGGGGTGAGAGAAGAAAACCGACAAAAGAGCTGCCGCGAGGCTGATTCTGTCGGGAATCAGCATAGCTGCGGGTAGTTAAGTCGGAGAATGCCCGTTCTCCCGACAAAAATAAGAATTTACTTACCGATAATTCTATTTCTCATAGTCCGTAGTGGATGCTGGGGACTCCGTAAGGACCATGGGGAATAGCAGCTCCGCAGGAGACTGGGCACAAAAGTAAAAGCTTTAGGACTACCTGGTGTGCACTGGCTCCTCCCCCTATGACCCTCCTCCAAGCCTCAGTTAGGATACTGTGCCCGGACGAGCGTACACAATAAAGAAGGATTTTGAATCCCGGGTAAGACTCATACCAGCCACACCAATCACACCGTACAACCTGTGATCTGAACCCAGTTAACAGCATGATAACAGAGGAGCCTCTGAAAAGATGGCTCACAACAATAATAACCCGATTTTTGTAACAATAACTATGTACAAGTATTGCAGACAATCCGCACTTGGGATGGGCGCCCAGCATCCACTACGGACTATGAGAAATAGAATTATCGGTAAGTAAATTCTTATTTTCTCTGACGTCCTAGTGGATGCTGGGGACTCCGTAAGGACCATGGGGATTATACCAAAGCTCCCAAACGGGCGGGAGAGTGCGGATGACTCTGCAGCACCAATTGAGAGAACTCCAGGTCCTCCTCAGCCAGGGTATCAAATTTGTAGAATTTTACAAACGTATTTGCTCCTGACCAAGTAGCTGCTCAGCAAAGTTGTAAAATCGAGACCCCTCGGGCAGCCGCCCAAGATGAGCCCACCTTCCTTGTGGAATGGGCTTTTACAGATTTTGGCTGTGGCAGGCCTGCCACAGAATGTGCAAGCTGAATTGTACTACAAATCCAACGAGCAATAGTCTGCTTAGAAGCAGGAGCACCCAGCTTGTTGGGTGCATACAGAATAAACAACGAGTCAGATTTTCTGACTCCAGCCGTCCTGGAAACCTATATTTCCAGGGCCCTGACAACGTCTAGCAACTTGGAGTCCTCCAAGTCCCTAGTAGCCGCAGGCACCACAATAGGTTTATTCAGGTGAAACGCTGAAAACCACCTTAGGGAGAAACTGAGGACGAGTCCTCAATTTCGCCCTGTCCGAATGGAAAATCAGATGAGGGCTTTTACAGGATAAAGCCGCCAATTCTGACACGCACCTGGCCCAGGCCAGGGCCAACAGCATGACCACTTTCCATGTGAGATATTTTAACTCCACATATTTAAGTGGTTCAAACCAATGTAACTTTTGGAACCCAAAAACTACATTGAGATCCCAAGGTGCCACTGGAGGCACAAAAGGAGGCTGTATATACAGTACCCCTTTTCTTTTTGGAAGAAAATCGACAGGGCCGAAATTTGAACCTTAATGGACCCCAATTTCAGGCCCATAGACACTCCTGTTTGCAGGAAATGTAGGAATCGACCTAGTTGAAAATTCCTCCGTCGGGGCTTTACTGGCCTCGCACCACGCAACATATTTTCACCAAATGCGGTGATAATGTTTTGCGGTTATATCCTTCCTGGCTTTGATCAGGATAGGAATGACTTCATCCGGAATGCCTTTCTCCTTCAGGATCCGGCGTTCAACCGCCCTGCCGTCAAACGCAGCCGCGGTAAGTCTTGGAACAGACAGGGTCCTTGCTGGAGCAGGTCCCTTCTTAGAGGTAGAGGCCACGGATTATCCGTGAGCATCTCTTGAAGTTCCGGTATCCAAGTCCTTCTTGGCCAATCCGGAGCCACGAATATAGTGTTTACTCCTCTCCATCTTAGGATTCTCAGTACCTTGGGTATGAGAGGCAGAGGAGGGAAACACATACACTGATTGGTACACCCACTGTGTTACCAGAGCGTCTACAGCTATTGCCTGAGGGTCCCTTGACCTGGCGCAATGCTTGTCGAGTTTTATAAACATGTGGAAGACTTCTGGGTGAAGTCCCCACTCTCCCGGGTGGAGGTCGTGTCTGCTGAGGAAGTCTGCTTCCCAGTTGTCCACTCCCGGAATGAATACTGCTGACAGTGCTATCACATGATTTTCCACCCAGCGAAGAATCCTTGCAGCTTCTGCCATTGCCCTCCTGCTTCTTGTGTCACCCTGTCTGTTTACGTGGGTGACTGCCGTGATGTTGTCCGAAGCAGAGGTCTTGCTGAGCTTAGAGCATTGTAAATGGCCCTTAGCTTCAGGATATTTATGTGAAGTGATGTCTCCAGGCTTGACCATAAGCTCTGGAAATCCCTTCCCTGTGTGACTGCTCCCCAGCCTCGCAGGCTGGCATCCGTGGTCACCAGGACCCAGTCCTGAATGTCGAATCTGCGGCCCTCTAGAAGATGAGCACTCTGCAACCACCACAGGAGAGACACCCTTGTGCTTGGTGACAGGGTTATCCGCTGATGCATCTGAAGATGCGACCCGGACCATTTGTCCAGCAGGTCCCACTGGAAAGTTCTTGCGTGGAATCTGCCGAATGGGATTGCTTCGTAGGAAGCCACCATTTTTCCCAGAACCCTTTCATTGATGTACTGAGACTTGGCTTGGTTATAGGAGGTTCCCGACTAGCTCGGATAACTCCCTGACTTTCTCCTCCGGGAGAAACACCTTTTTCTGGACTGTGTCCAGGATCATCCCTAGGAACAGAAGACGAGTCGTCGGAATCAGCTGCGATTTTGGAATATTGAGAATCCAATCGTGCTGCCGCAACACTACCTGAGATAGTGCTACACCAACCTCCAACTGTTCCCTGGATCTTACCCTTATCAGGGAATCGTCCAAGTAAGGGATAACTAAAATTCCCTTCCTTCGAAGGAGTATCATAATTTCGGCCATTACCTTGGTAAAGACCCGGGGTGCCGTGGACCATCCATACGGCAGCGTCTGAAACTGATAGTGACAGTTCTGTACCACAAACCTGAGGTACCCTTGGTGAGAAGGGTAAATTGGGACATGAAGGTAAGCATCCTTGATGTCCCGAGACATCATGTAGTCCCCTTCTTCCAGGTTCGCAATCACTGCTCTGAGTGACTCAATCTTGAATTTGAACCTCCGTATTTAAGTGTTCAAGATTTTAGATTTAGAATCGGTCTCACCGAGCCGTCCGGCTTCGGTACCACAACAGTGTGGAATAATACCCCGTTCCCTGTTGCAGGAGGGGTACCTTGATTATCACCTGCTGGGAATACAGCTTGTGAATGGCTTCCAAAACTGCCTCCCTGTCAGAGGGAGACATCGGTAAAGCCGACTTTAGGAAACGGCGAGGGGGAGACGTCTCGAATTCCAATTTGTACCCCTGAGATATCACCTGAAGGATCCAGGGGTCTACTTGCGAGTGAGCCCACTGCGCTCTGAAATTCATTGAGACGGGCCCCCACCGTGCCTGATTCTGCTTGTAAAGCCCCAGCGTCATACTGAGGGCTTGGCAGAGGCGGGAGAGGGCTTCTGTTCCTGGGAACTGGCTGATTTCTGCAGCCTTTTTCCTCTCCCTCTGTCACAGGGCAGAAATGAGGAACCTTTTGTCCGCTTGCCCACGAAAGGACTGCGCCTGATAATACGGCGTCTTCTTATGTTGAGAGGCGACCTGGGGTACAAACGTGGATTTCCCAGCTGTTGCCGTGGCCACCAGGTCTGAAAGACCGACCCCAAATAACTCCTCCCCTTAATAAGGTAATACTTCCAAATGCCGTTTGGAATCCGCATCACCTGACCACTGTCGTGTCCATAACCCTCTACTGGCAGAAAAGGACAACGCACTTAGACTTGATGCCAGTCGGCAAATATTCCGCTGTGCATCACGCATATATAGAAATGCATCTTTTAAATGCTCTATAGGCAATAATATACTGTCCCTATCTAGGGTATCAATATTTTCAGTCAGGGAATCCGACCACGCCAACCCAGCACTGCACATCCAGGCTGAGGCGATTGCTGGTCGCAGTATAACACCAGTATGTGTGTAAATACATTTTAGGATACCCTCCTGCTTTCTATCAGCAGGATCCTTAAGGGCGGCCATCTCAGGAGAGGGTAGAGCCCTTGTTCTTACAAGCGTGTGAGCGCTTTATCCACCCTAGGGGGTGTTTCCCAACGCACCCTAACCTCTGGCGGGAAAGGATATAATGCCAATAACATTTTAGAAATTATCAGTTGTTATCGGGGGAAACCCACGCATCATCACACACCTCATTTAATTTCTCAGATTCAGGAAAACTACAGGTAGTTTTTCCTCACCGAACATAATACCCCTTTTTTGGTGGTACTCGTATTATCAGAAATGTGTAAAACATTTTTCATTGCCTCAATCATGTAACGTGTGGCCCTACTGGAAGTCACATTTGTCTCTTCACCGTCGACACTGGAGTCAGTATCCGTGTCGGCGTCTATATCTGCCATCTGAGGTAACGGGCGCTTTAGAGCCCCTGACGGCCTATGAGACGTCTGGACAGGCACAAGCTGAGTAGCCGGCTGTCTCATGTCAACCACTGTCTTTTATACAGAGCTGACACTGTCACGTAATTCCTTCCAACAGTTCATCCACTCAGGTGTCGACCCCCTAGGGGGTGACATCACTATTACAGGCAATCTGCTCCGTCTCCACATCATTTTTCTCCTCATACATGTCGACACAAACGTACCGACACACAGCACACACACAGGGAATGCTCTGATAGAGGACAGGACCCCACTAGCCCTTTGGGGAGACAGAGGGAGAGTTTGCCAGCACACACCAGAGCGCTATATATATACAGGGATAACCTTATATAAGTGTTTTTCCCCTTATAGCTGCTGTATTATTTAATACTGCGCCTAATTAGTGCCCCCCTCTCTTTTTTAACCCTTTCTGTAGTGTAGTGACTGCAGGGGAGAGCCAGGGAGCTTCCCTCCAACGGAGCTGTGAGGGAAAATGGCGCCAGTGTGCTGAGGAGATAGGCTCCGCCCCCTTCTCGGCGGCCTTATCTCCCGTTTTTCTGTGTATTCTGGCAGGGGTTAAATTCATCCATATAGCCCAGGAGCTATATGTGATGCATTTTTTGCCATCCAAGGTGTTTTTATTGCATCTCAGGGCGCCCCCCCCCAGCGCCCTGCACCCTCAGTGACCGGAGTGTGAAGTGTGCTGAGAGCAATGGCGCACAGCTGCAGTGCTGTGCGCTACCTTGTTAAAGACAGGACGTCTTCTGCCGCCGATTTTCCGGACCTCTTCTGTCTTCTGGCTCTGTAAGGGGGCCGGCGGCGCGGCTCTGGGACCTATCCATGGCTGGGCCTGTGATCGGTCCCTCTGGAGCTAATGTCCAGTAGCCTAAGAAGCCCAATCCACTCTGCACGCAGGTGAGTTCGCTTCTTCTCCCCTTAGTCCCTCGATGCAGTGAGCCTGTTGCCAGCAGGACTCACTGAAAAAAAAAAAAAAACCTAAACTTAAACTTTTCACTAAGCAGCTCAGGAGAGCCACCTAGTGTGCACCCTTCTCGTTCGGGCACAAAAATCTAACTGAGGCTTGGAGGAGGGTCATAGGGGGAGGAGCCAGTGCACACCAGGTAGTCCTAAAGCTTTTACTTTTGTGCCCAGTCTCCTGCGGAGCCGCTATTCCCCATGGTCCTTACGGAGTCCCCAGCATCCACTAGGACGTCAGAGAAACTACCTGTTAAGTCAGGAGAACGGGCATTCTCCGACTTAACTGGAGCTGAATTGAATAGCGTTGGGAGCTAATTCCCGGCGCTATTCAACTGTTACTGAATTGAATCGACCCCAAAGTGACTTTAGACAAGTGTCTACACTGTTTGTTCACTACAGGCAGATGTTGTATACATCAGGGACAGGGGAACCACAGCAGTTCCAAGGACTATTGTCAGATTGTTGACTTGTATAATATTCAATTAGAATACATTCCTTAATATATCAGAGATGTTCCAGGAGTTTTTAATGAGAGGAAATCAGATATATTTTTAGGGGAAGAAAAAAAAAAATTATTGCTTAACAGCTCAGGCCAGTCCTGCAGTATTGTACCCTCTCGGGGTGCGAGCAGAAATCCAACAAAACTCATCATGTGATGCTGCTTTCTGCCCTTAGCACGCCAGAAACAGTATCGCGCCCGGCACTTAAGTCGAAGAATGCCGGTTCTCACAACTAAACACCATGTTTAAGGGCTGTAACACACACTCCGGTTTTTCCCGGATGGCAAAAAGCCGGACAAACTTTGTCCGGCTTTTTGCCATCCGGGAGAAACCGGCAGAGTCTGTCACACAGGACGGCTTTGAGCCGTGTGTGATGCTGTGCGCATGCGCAACATCAGACACGGCTTCAGAAAAAAACGTTGTGTGTGAAAGCTCCCCTTCACACACACGGTTCACTGGCTCCAAAGACGGCCCGGCAGCCGGACCTTCCAGTGGTGAGACCCGGCTGCAACCAGGCAGCCGGGCAGTGTGAAGGGACCCTACCCCTCACACTGTTAACTACAATGCCGGCACGGGAAAAAGCCGTCCGGCTTTTTTCCGGCCGGCCAAAGCCAGGTAGTGTGTTTTAGCCCTAAGGATGCGAGAACCGGCATTCTCAGACGAAACATCAAGCTGAATTGAAACGAACCCATAGAAACAAAGCATAATTAAAAGAAAACAACAAGAACTACACTATGACCTAATGTAAATACTGGAATGTCATAACGAGTAATGCAGCAAAGGCCATTTAGCAGTGCAAAATAATGCATCATACCAGAACCAGGCAAATGCACACGCCCTGGAAGTCCTGTACACTTCTATACAAATGACAACACAAAACAAGGCAAGTCAGTAACTATTAAGCTGCATTGGATATAATGTTGCTTATGTCCATCTCTGTGTACATTATAAAGCAACTTGGAAACAGTAATGATTACTAAGGGAGGAGTAACATTATCAAAAACAAAGGCTCTGTATGTGTCATAGCTGCAAACACCTTCCACATAATAACATCCACTTCGTAACCAAATACTCATGTAAATTACACAATGTCAGTAACCAAAACTGACACATCAAAAATGATATATGTATATAAAATTCAGTTTATTGCAAAGACCTCCCCATCTATAAATCCCGTTCACCAAACATCAGTGACCCCAATGAGGACAACACTTACAGCTGTCAGGAGAAAAAAAAAAAAGTATTTACACTTTTCTAAGGCGGCTCCTGACATATGGCTGTGCGATGCGTGTGTACGTATATACATTTATTTTTATTTACACACACATTATATATATAACCATTATAAATACACATAGTTGATGTTCAGAACATGGTACCATGGGTTAACATAACTAAACTGCTTCAGATGATTATTAAACTTCTTCAGAACCTTAAAACATGTACACTCGCCATACAGTACTTCGGACATGGCGGCTCATCGCGCTCGCCACAGATTAATATGCCCAATAGATGTCCACATGGATAGTGTTCTGAGGCAGTATAGTAAGGTTTAGCCCAGGGGGGTCCTAATGTACTGAACTTGAGTCCACACACGGATCCGTCACGTCATGTGTGAGGAATATACATTTATATACACACAATATATATTTCCACACCTATGGACGTTATTAATATAGGATATATATATATATATATATATATATATATATATATATATATATATATACACATACACACACATATGAGAGATGGATAGAGATGCACACACGTACACTTCTATAACTGTATATTCCCCTCTCACAACATAGCTACACATTACACACAGTGACCCCAGCTGTACAGAGGTGAGGGGCAGAGTCCCGGGCCGGGGTGACACACACACAGAGCCCCGGGCCAGGGTAACGCTCCGTGAGTGTATGTGTGGCCCAGGCCCGGCCGCTTGGGGAGATCCCGAGACCCCCCTCACCAGGGCACAGAGCCTCGGGCCGGCTCTCCCGCCTCCCTCCCCGGTCTCTCCCGCCGCCTCGGGGCCGGGAGATGCCGGAGCGTCCCTCCGGAGGGCCCCATGGGCCCTGTGACCCGGCAGCTCGGGCGCGGCGAGGCCGCAGGTTCCCAGTTACCGTTCGGGGGCGAGTTCTCGTGGTGTTTTGTGGGCGATAATGGCGTCCTTCCTCGCGAGAGAATCCAGGGCCTGCCCGCGCCTCTCTCCTCCTCACAGAGCCGCCGCCGCCTACTGCGCCTGCGCGCCCGGAGACGGAGAGTGTGAATGCGCATGTGCGCCAGCGCTCCCTCTTGTGGCCAGGGCGGGGCAGTCAGCTCACGTTGTCTACCACAGGGCTACGCAACCTGAGCTGAGGCACTCCAGGTGCTGTGGAACTACACATCGCAGCATGATCTGCCTCAGTTTTTACATGCCCTAACAAGAGAGTGGTGGCAAAGCATGCTGGTATGTGTAGTTACACAGTAGCTGGAGTGACACAGGAAGCCTACCTATGATATACTACATGCAGCTACAGTAATCCCCGTGGTCGGCTTGCAGGGTGCATCAGGTGTCTGTGGCCTTCCTCTAATAGAGTACCATGCCATACTTGCCTACCTTACCCTCTCCATGAGGGAGAAAATGCTCTGTTCCTGGACTTTCCTGGTAATGTATGATTGCCATCACCTGTGGTGAGCTAGTTACTTGATAAGAAAATAAGAATTTACTCACCGGTAATTCTATTTCTCGTAGTCCGTAGTGGATGCTGGGAACTCCGTAAGGACCATGGGGAATAGCGGGCTCCGAAGGAGGCTGGGCACTCTAGAAAGATTTATGACTATGTAAGAGGCACGGGGGTGGGGCCCTGGAGAACAAAATTTGGATCGCTCACTTACCAGGCCTACGTACCTCACGCCTCCCGTCCTCCACCTTCAGTCCGTCGAGGTAGCTCAGACGATACTGGCACACGTTCAGACACGGAGAAGAACTTCCTGGGTCACCTGAAACGAATGGGGGGGGGGGGGGCACACTATACTGGGGTGGCCTACACTGGGCTCAGTGAAGGGTCATCATTGGCACTTGTGGCCTCAGACTGGGTGCCCCCGTAGTGGTGCGGAGCACCAGGGGCGACCCTGAACGAAAACGCCCAAAGGGGAAGTGGGGGAGGGGCAACATATACCACGAACACACACGAAACACCTTTATGCTCACCAGCTATATACTCTGCTTCCGCCAGACGACTGGCCCTTCTTCTTTGCTCCTGTAAGAGAACACACAACACAGCCCACGGGACGTGGCGCTGCTTACGCTTTATGACGGAGAGACACTTATACAAAGGTTATAGCACAACACCGTAATACTGTTTCAACTTTGTGGTACTCACCAACGCGTACTTCCGACAGCCTACCTTTCATGGGGGCCTGGCTGTGGGGAAAACTGAGAACTCATCACACATGCGGCGTAGCGCCAACTTACGCGAACCTGCGGCGTAGCGCCGACTTCAGCAACCTGCGGCCTAGTGCCGACTTCAGCAACCTGCGGCCTATCGCCGACTTCAGCAACCTGCGGCCTAGTGCCGACTTCAGCAACCTGCGGCCTATCGCCGACTTCAGCAACCTGCGGCCTTGCGCCGACTTCAGCAACCTGCGGCCTTGCGCCGACTTCAGCAACCTGCGGCCTTGCGCCGACTTCAGCAACCTGCGGCCTTGCGCCGACTTCAGCAACCTGCGGCCTTGCGCCGACCTAAGCAACCTGCGGCCTAGCGCCGACTTCAGCAACCTGCGGCCTTGCGCCGACTTCAGCAACCTGCGGCCTTGCGCCGACTTCAGCAACCTGCGGCCTTGCGCCGACTTCAGCAACCTGCGGCCTAGCGCCGACTTCAGATACACATAATTGTGTTGGGCTTCCTTGCCCTGGAGGCCCCCTACCTATGACTGCCTATCTGGAGGATAATGGGGCCTTGCGCCCTCTGTTACTCAGGCCTAGTGCCTGTTTTGCCCCACGGGCCTAGTGCCCGCCTACTTGCGCCACAGGCCGGTGACCTGACTCTCCCCTCGGGCCTAACGCCCGCTCAACCGTGACACGGGCCAGGAGGGCCCGTCCAGAAATGCCCACGGGCCGGGAGGGCCCGACTTTATGCCCCCAGGCCGGAAGGGCCTGACTCTGCCCACGGGCCTAGTGCCCGATCCCTGGTGGTCTAGGGGGGGGGGGGGGGCTCCTGTACTTACCCGTTCAAAGGGCCCCGGCTGGACCAAGCCTGGTCCGGCCACGCCCACCGCGTTGTCTTCGCCGGAGGCGGGATGGCTCCCACCACCTCCGGGCTTCCTGGAGACTTCACCTGGGCAGCGGTGGCCGGTGCAAGCTCTTTTGCGTTGCACACCGCTGACCCAGGGCTTCCGGCGACTTCCCCGACGGGTGTCGGCTCCTTGTACTTCACCCGGCGGGCGGCGGCGTGCCTCAGCTCTTTTGCAACTACCGCCGCCCTCCGGGACTTCCAGCGCCGTCTTCTTTCTTCTATCTTCAGGAGCTCTTCTCCGCTCCTTCTCCGTCGCCGACCCGAACTCCCGCGCCCGGCGCTGGCTAATACAAGCCAGGGGCGGGGCTATGACGCGGCGAGCCGGGATTGGCTCGCCGCCGCCACTCCTGATTGGCTGCCAGTTCACGAGCCGTGATTGGCTCGCGGCTGGCGCCAAATTCAAAATGCCGGGCGGCGATTGGCGGGGTCTGCGTCCCGGAGGATGCAGGCCCGCCGCCATCACCCGCGTGGTGCGGCGGTGGATATGCACCGCCGTCCCCACGCCCGCTGCCGAACTCTGCATTCAGCTGGGCAGGTGGAGACCGGACCAGGTCCGGTCCCCAGCACCGCCCGAAGCCCGCGCTACCTCCGGCCCCATGGGCTGGCGCCGGGGCGTCCCAGGTGAGGAGGGACGCGCATGCCAGTAGCAGGGCCAGTGACCGCACAAGTACACTGGCCCATGCTACAACTACCTGGTGTGCACTGGCTCCTCCCACCATGACCCTCCTCCAAGCCTCAGTTAGGACACTGTGCCCGGACGAGCTGACATAATAAGGAAGGATTTTGAATCCCGGGTAAGACTCATACCAGCAACACCAATCACACCGTACAACTCGTGATACTATATCCAATTTGACAGTATGAAAACAAATGAGCCTCTCAACAGATGGCTCAACAATAACCCTTTAGTTAGCAATAACTATTTACAAGTATTGCAGACAATCCGCACTTGGGATGGGCGCCCAGCATCCACTACGGACTACGAGAAATAGAATTACCGGTGAGTACATTCTTATTTTCTCTGACGTCCTAGTGGATGCTGGGAACTCCGTAAGGACCATGGGGATTATACCAAAGCTCCCAAACGGGCGGGAGAGTGCGGATGACTCTGCAGCACCGGATGAGAGAACTCCAGGTCCTCCTCAGCCAGGGTATCAAATTTGTAGAATTTTGCAAACGTGTTTGCCCCTGACCAAGTAGCTGCTCGGCAAAGTTGTAAAGCCGAGACCCCTCGGGCAGCCGCCCAAGATGAGCCCACCTTCCTTGTGGAATGGGCATTTACAGATTTTGGCTGTGGCAGGCCTGCCACAGAATGTGCAAGCTGAATTGTACTACAAATCCAGCGAGCAATAGTCTGCTTAGAAGCAGGAGCACCCAGCTTGTTGGGTGCATACAGGATAAACAGCGAGTCAGATTTTCTGACTCCAGCCGTCCTGGAGACATATATTTTCAGGGCCCTGACAACGTCTAGCAACTTGGAGTCCTCCAAATCCCTAGTAGCCGCAGGCACCACAATAGGCTGGTTCAGGTGAAACGCTGACACCACCTTAGGGAGAAACTGGGGACGAGTCCTCAATTCTGCCCTATCCATATGGAAAATCAGATAAGGGCTTTTACATGATAAAGCCGCCAATTCTGACACTCGCCTGGCTGAAGCCAAGGCCAATAACATGACCACTTTCCACGTGAGATATTTTAGATCCACGGTTTTTAGTGGCTCAAACCAATGTGATTTTAAGAAACTCAACACCACGTTGAGATCCCAAGGTGCCACAGGAGGCACAAACGGGGGCTGAATATGCAGCACTCCTTTCACAAATGTCTGAACTTCAGGTACTGAAGCTAGTTCTTTTTGAAAGAAAATCGACAGAGCCGAGAACTGTACTTTAATGGAGCCTAGTTTTAGGCCCATATCCACTCCTGCTTGCAGGAAATGCAGAAATCGACCTAGTTAAAATTCCTCTGTTGGGGCCTTTTTGGCCTCGCACCATGCAACATATTTCCGCCATATGCGGTGATAATGATTTGCCGTGACATCTTTCCTGGCTTTAATAAGCGTAGGAATGACTTCTTCCGGAATACCCTTTTCCTTCAGGATCCGGCGTTCAACCGCCATGCCGTCAAACGCAGCCGCGGTAAGTCTTGGAACAGACAGGGCCCCTGCTGTAGCAGGTCCTGTCTGAGCGGCAGAGGCCACAGGTCCTCTGAGATCATCTCTTGAAGTTCCGGGTACCACGCTCGTCTTGGCCAATCCGGAACCACGAGAATTGTGTTTACTCCTCGCTTTCTTATTTCTCTGACGTCCTAGTGGATGCTGGGAACTCCGTAAGGACCATGGGGAATAGCGGCTCCGCAGGAGACTGGGCACATCTAAAGAAAGCTTTAGGACTAGCTGGTGTGCACTGGCTCCTCCCCCCATGACCCTCCTCCAAGCCTCAGTTAGATTTCTGTGCCCGACGAGAAGGGTGCACACTAGGGGCTCTCCTGAGCTCTTTGTGAAAGTTTTAGTTTAGGTTTATTATTTTCAGTGAGACCTGCTGGCAACAGGCTCACTGCATCGTGGGACTAAGGGGAGAAGAAACGGACTCACCTGAGTGCAGAGTGGATCGGGTTTCTTAGGCTACTGGACATTAGCTCCAGAGGGACGATCACAGGTTCAGCCTGGATGGGTCACCGGAGCCGCGCCGCCGTCCCCCTTACAGAGCCAGAAGAGCGAAGAGGTCCGGTGAAATCGGCGGCAGAAGACGATCCTGTCTTCAGATAAGGTAGCGCACAGCACCGCAGCTGTGCGCCATTGCTCTCAGCACACTTCACACTCCGGTCACTGAGGGTGCAGGGCGCTGGGGGGGCAGCGCCCTGAGACGCAATAAATCGATAAAACCTTATATGGCTAAAATAAATGCATCACATATAACTCCTGGGCTATATGGATGCATTTAACCCCTGCCAAAACATATAAAAAAACGGATGATAAGGACGCCGAGAAAGGGGCGGAGCCTATCTCCTCAGCACACTGGCGCCATTTTCCCTCACAGCTCAGTTGGAGGGAAGCTCCCTGGCTCTCCCCTGCAGTCACTACACTACAGAAAGGGGTTAAAAAAGAGAGGGGGGCACAAATTAGGCGCAGTATAAACAATACAGCAGCTATAAAGGGAAAAACACTTATATAAGGTTATCCCTGTATATATATAGCGCTCTGGTGTGTGCTGGCAAACTCTCCCTCTGTCTCCCCAAAGGGCTAGTGGGTCCTGTCCTCTATCAGAGCATTCCCTGTGTGTGTGCTGTGTGTCGGTACTTTTGTGTCGACATGTATGAGGAGAAAAATGATGTGGAGACGGAGTAGAGTGTCTGTAATAGTGTTGTCACCCCCTAGGGGGTCGACACCTGAGTGGATGTACTGTTGAAATTGCGTGACAGTGTCAGCTTTGTATAAAAGACAGTGGTTGACATGAGACAGCCGGCTACTCAGCTTGTGCCTGTCCAGACGTCTCATACAGGGGCTCTAAAGCGCCCGTTACCTCAGATACAGACGCCGACACGGATACTGGCTCCTGTGTCGACGGTGAAGAGACAACCGTGATTTCCAATAGGGCCACACATTGCATGATTGAGGCAATGATAAATGTTTACACTTTTCTGATAATATGAATACCACCAAAAAAAGGGGTATTATGTTTGGTGAGGAAAAACTTCCTATAGTTTTCCTGACTCTGAAAAATAAAATGAGGTGTGTGATGATGCGTGGGTTTTCCTCCGATAACAATTGATAATTCTAAAAAGTTATTGGCAGTATACCTTTTCCCGCCAGAGGTTAGGGTGCGTTGGGAAACACCCCCTACAGGGGATAAGGCGCTCACACGATTGTAAGAACAAGGGCTCTACCCTCTCTTGAGATGGCCGCCCTTAAGGATCCTGCTGATAAAAAGCAGGAGGGTATCCTAAAATGTATTTACACACATACTGGTGTTATACTGCGACCAGCAATCGCCTCAGCCTGGATGTGCAGTGCTGGGTGGCGTGGTCGGATTCCCTGACTGGAAATATTGATATCCTAGATACAGTATATTATTGCCTATAGAGCAATTAAAAGATGCTTTTCTATATATGCATGATGCACAGCGGAATATTTGCCGACTGGCATCAAGTATAAGTGTTTTGTATTCTAGTAAAGTGGTCAGGGATTCCAAACGGCATTTGGAAGTATTGCCTTAAAAAAGGGGATGTACCCTAGGTCGCCTCTCAAAATAAGACGCCGTATTATCAGGCGCAGTCCTGGTTGGCAAGCGGACAAAAGGGTTCCTCTTTTCTGCTCGTGACAGAGGGAGAGGAAAATGGCTGCAGAGATCAGCCAGTTCCCAGGAACAGAAACCCTTTTCCACCGCTGCCAAGCCCTCAGTATGACGCTAGGGCTTTACAAGTTCAGGCACGGTGGGGGCCCGTTCTCAGTGAATTTCAGTGCGCAGTGGGCTCACTCGCAAGTAGACCCCTGGATCCTTCAGGTAATATTTCAGGGGTACAAATTGGAATTTGAGACGTATTCCCCTCGCCGTTTCCAAAAGTCTGTTTTACCGACGTCTCCCGCTGACAGGGAGGCAGTTTTGGAAGCCATTCACAAGCTGTATTCCCAGCAGGTGATAATAAAGGTACCCCTCCTGCAACAGGGAACGGGGTATTATTCCACACTATTGTGGTACCGAAGCCAGACGGCTCGGTGAGACCGATTTTAAAATCTAAAATCTTTGAACACTTACATACAGAGGTTCAAATTCAAAATTGGGTCACTCAGAGCAGTGATTGCAAACCTGGAAGAAGGGGACTACATGATGTCTCGGGACATCAAGGATGCTTACCTTCATGTCAAAATTTACCCTTCTCACCAAAGGTATCTCAGGTTATGGTACAGAACTGTCACTATCAGTTCAGACGCTGCCGTAGGGATGGTCCACGGCACCCCGGGTCTTTACTGAAGTAATGACCGAAATGATGATATTCCTTCGAAGGAAGGGAATTTTAGTTATCCTTTACTTGGACGATTCCCTGATAAGGGTAAGATCCAGAGAACAGTTGGAGGTCGGTGTAGCACTATCTCAGGTAGTGTTGCGGCAGCACGAGTGGATTCTCAATATTCCAAAATCGCAGCTGGTTCCGACGACTTGTCTTCTGTTCCTAGGGATGATCCTGGACACAGTCCAGAAAGAAGGTGTTTCTCCCGGAGGAGAAAGCCAGGGAGTTATCCGAGCTAGTCAGGAACCTCCTAAAACCAAACCAAGTCTCAGTGCATCAATGCACAAGGGTTCTGGGTAAAAATGGTGGCTTCCTACGAAGCAATCCCATTCGGCAGATTCCACACAAGAACTTTCCAGTGGAACCTACTGGACAAATGGTCCGGGTCGCATCTTCAGATGCATCAGCGGATAACCCTGTCACCAAGGACAAGGGTGTCCCTCCTGTGGTGGTTGCAGAGTGCTCATCTTCTAGAGGGCCGCAGATTCGGCATTCAGGACTGGGTCCTGGTGACCACGGATGCCAGCCTGCGAGGCTGGGGAGCAGTCACACAGGGAAGGAATATCCAGGGCTTATGGTCAAGCCTGGAGACAAAAAAATATCCTGGAACTAAGGGCCATTTACAATGCCCTAAGTCAAGAAAAGCCTCTGCTTCAGGGTCAACCGGTATTGATCCAGTCGGACAACATCACGGATGTCGCCCACGTAAACAGACAGGGCGGCACAAGAAGCAGGAGGGCAATGGCAGAAGCTGCAAGGATTCTCTGCTGGGCGGAAAATCATGTGATAGCACTGTCAGCAGTGTTCATTCAGGGAGTGGACAACTGGGAAGCAGACTTCCTCAGCATGACCTCCACCCGGGGGAGTGGGGACTTCACCCAGAAGTCTTCCAACTGCTTGTAAACCATTGGGAAAAACCAAAGGTGGACATGATGGCGTCCCGTCTTAACAAGAAAATGGACAGATATTGCGCAAGGTCAAGGGACCCTCAGGCAATAGCGGTGGACGCTCTGGTGACACCGTGGGTGTACCAGTCAGTGTATGTGTCCCCTCCTCTGCCTCTCATACCAAAAGTACTGAGAATCATAAGAAGGAGAGGAGTAAGAACGATACTCGTGGTTCCGGATTGGCCAAGAAGGACTTGGTACCCGGAACTTCAAGAGATGCTCACGGAAGACCCGTGGCCTCTACCTCTAAGAAAGGACCTGCTCCAGCAGGGGCCTTGTCTGTTCCAAGACTTACCGCGGCTGCGTTTGACGGCATGGCGGTTGAACGCCGGATCCTGAAGGAAAAAGGCATTCCAGATGAAGTCATCCCTACCCTGGTCAAAGCCAGGAAGGATGTAACCGCAAAACATTATCACCGCATTTGGCAAAAATATGTTGCGTGGTGTGAGGCCAAGAAGGCCCCTACAGAGGAATTTCAACTAGGTCGTTTCCTCCATTTCCTGCAGACAGAACTGTCTATGGGCCTAAAATTAGGGTCCATTAAGGTTCAAATTTCGGCCCTGTCGATTTTCTTCCAGAAAGAACTGGCTTCAGTACCTGAAGTTCAGACATTTGTAAAAGGGGTACTGCATATACAACCTCCTTTTGTGCCTCCAGTGGCACCTTGGGATCTCAATGTTGTTTTGAGGTTCCTTAAGTCACATTGGTTTGAACCACTCACCACTATGGACTTAAAATATCTCACATGGAAGGTGACGATGCGGTTAGCCCTGGTTTCAACCAGGCGTGTGTCAGAATTGGCGGCTTTTATCATATAAAAGCCCTTACTTAATGTTTCATTCTGACAGGGCAGAATTGAGGACTCGTCCTCAATTTCTCCCTAAGGTGGTTTCTGCTTTTCACATGAACCAACCTATTGTGGTGCCTGCGGCTACTAGGGACTTGGAGGACTCCAAGTTACTTGACGTGGTCAGGGCCCTGAAAATATATGTTTCCAGGACGGCTGGAGTCAGAAAGTCTGACTCGCGGTTTATCCTGTATGCACCCAACAAGCTGGGTGCTCCTGCTTCTAAAGCAGACTATTGCTCGTTGGATTTGTAGTACAATTCAGCTTGCACATTCTGTGGCAGGCCTGCCACAGCCAAAATCTGTAAAAGCCCATTCCACAAGGAAAGTGGGCTCATCTTGGGCGGCTGCCCGAGGGGTCTCGGCTTTACAACTTTGCCAAGCAGCTACTTGGTCAGGGGCAAACACGTTTGCTAAATTCTACAAATTTGATACCCTGGCTGAGGAGGACCTGGAGTTCTCTCATTCGGTGCTGCAGAGTCATCCGCACTCTCCCGCCCGTTTGGGAGCTTTGGTATAATCCCCATGGTCCTTACGGAGTTCCCAGCATCCACTAGGACGTCAGAGAAAATAAGATTTTACTTACCGATAAATCTATTTCTCGTAGTCCGTAGTGGATGCTGGGCGCCCATCCCAAGTGCGGATTGTCTGCAATACTTGTACATAGTTATTGTTAACTAAATCGGGTTATTGTTGTTGTGAGCCATCTTTTCAGAGGCTCCTTCGTTGTTATCATACTGTTAACTGGGTTCAGATCACAAGTTGTACGGTGTGATTGGTGTGGCTGGTATGAGTCTTACCCGGGATTCAATATCCTTCCTTATTATGTACGCTCGTCCGGGCACAGTATCCTAACTGAGGCTTGGAGGAGGGTCATGGGGGGAGGAGCCAGTGCACACCAGCTAGTCCTAAAGCTTTCTTTAGATGTGCCCAGTCTCCTGCGGAGCCGCTATTCCCCATGGTCCTTACGGAGTTCCCAGCATCCACTACGGACTACGAGAAATAGATTTATCGGTAAGTAAAATCTTATTTATTCTCAATACCTTTGGTATGAGAGGCAGAGGAGGGAACACATAAACCGACTGGTACACCCACGGTGTCACTAGAGCGTCCACAGCTATCGCCTGAGGGTCCCTTGACCTGGCGCAATATCTTTTTAACTTTTTGTTGAGGCGGGACGCCATCATGTCCACCTGTGGTTTTTCCCAACGGTTTATCAGCATCTGGAAGACTTCTGGATGAAGTCCCCACTCTCCCGGGTGGAGGTCGTGTCTGCTGAGGATGTCTGCTTCCCAGTTGTCCACTCCCGGAATGAACACTGCTGACAGTGCTAGTACATGATTCTCCGCCCATTGGAGAATTCTTGTGGCTTCTGCCATTGCCATCCTGCTTCTTGTGCCTCCCTGTCGATTTACATGGGCGACTGCCGTGATGTTGTCTGACTGGATCAGCACCGGCTGGTGTAGGAGCAGGGATTTTGCTTGACTTAGGGCATTGTAAATGGCCCTTAGTTCCAGAATATTTATGTGAAGGGAAGTCTCCTGACTCGACCATAGTCCTTGGAAGTTTCTTCCCCGTGTGACTGCCCCCCAGCCTCGAAGGCTGGCATCCGTGGTCACCAGGACCCAGTCCTGTATGCCGAACCTGCGGCCCTCTAGAAGATGGGCACTCTGCAGCCACCACAGTAGAGACACCCTGGTTCTTGGAGACAGGGTTATTAAGCGATGCATCTGAAGATGCGATCCGGACCATTTGTCCAATAGGTCCCACTGAAAGATTCTGGCATGGAACCTGCCGAAGGGAATTGCTTTGTAAGAAGCTACCATCTTTCCCAGGACCCGCGTGCAGTGATGCACCGATACCTGTTTTGGTTTCAGGAGGTCTCTGACTAGAGATGACAACTCCCTGGCTTTCTCCTCCGGGAGAAACACTTTTTTCTGGACTGTATCCAGAATCATACCCAGGAACAGTAGCCGTGTCGTCGGAACCAGCTGTGACTTTGGGATATTCAGAATCCAGCCGTGCTGGTGCAGCACTTCCTGAGATAGTGCTACTCCCACCAACAACTGTTCCTTGGATCTCGCCTTTATTAGGAGATCGTCCAAGTACGGGATAATTAAAACTCCCTTTTTTCAAAGGAGTATCATCATTTCCGCCATAACCTTGGTAAATACCCTCGGTGCCGTGGACAGTCCAAACGGCAGCGTCTGGAATTGGTAATGGCAATCCTGTACCACAAATCTGAGGTACTCCTGGTGAGGATGGTAAATGGGGACATGCAAGTAAGCATCCCTGATGTCCAGGGATACCATGTAATCCCCCTCGTCCAGGCTTGCAATAACCGCCCTGAGCGATTCCATCTTGAACTTGAATTTTTTTATGTATGTGTTCAAGGATTTCAAATTTAAAATGGGTCTCACCGAACCGTCCGGTTTCGGCACCACAAATAGTGTGGAATAGTAACCCCGGCCTTGTTGAAGTAGGGGTACCTTGATTATCACCTGCTGGGAATACAGCTTGTGAATTGCCGCTAGCGCCGCCTCCCTGTCTGAGGGAGCAATCGGCAAGGTAGATTTTAGGAACCGGTGGGGTGGAGACGCCTCGAATTCCAGTTTGTACCCCTGAGATACTATTTGAAGGATCCAGGGATCCACCTGTGAGCGAGCCCACTGATCGCTGAAATTTTTGAGGCGGCCCCCCACCGTACCTGGCTCCGCCTGTGGAGCCCCACCGTCATGCGGCGGACTTGGAAGAAGAAGCGGGGGAGGACTTTTGCTCCTGGGAACCTGCTGTTTGTTGCAGCCTTTTTCCCCTACCTCTGCCTCTGGACAGAAAAGACCCGCCTTTTCCACGCTTGTTTTTCTGGGTCCGAAAGGACTGAACCTGATAAAACGGCGCCTTCTTAGGCTGTGAGGGGACATGGGGTAAAAATGCTAACTTCCCAGACGTTGCTGTGGAAACTAGGTCCGAGAGACCATCCCCAAATAATTCCTCACCCTTATAAGGCAAAACTTCCATGTGCCTTTTAGAATCTGCATCTCCTGTCCACTGGCGAGTCCATAAGCCTCTCCTAGCAGAAATGGACAATGCAGTTACTTTAGATGCCAGCCGGCAGATTTCCCTCTGTGCATCTCTCATATATAAGACTGAGTCTTTGATATGGTCTATGGTTAGCAGGATCGTGTCTCTGTGTCAATATTTTCTGACAGTTTATCTGACCACGCGGCGGCAGCACTGCACATCCATGCTGACGCAATAGCTGGTCTAAGTATAATGCCTGAGTGTGTATATACAGACTTCAGGATCGCCTCCTGCTTTCTATCAGCAGGTTCCTTGAGGGCGGCCGTATCCGGAGACGGTAGTGCCACCTTTTTAGACAAACGTGTGAGCGCTTTATCCACCCTAGGAGGTATTTCCCAACGTGACCTATCCTCTGGCGGGAAAGGGAACGCCATTAGTACCTTCTTAGGAATTACCAATTTTTTATCAGGGAAAGCCCACGCTTCTTCACACACTTCATTTAATTCATCTGATGGTGGAAAAACTACGGGTAGTTTTTTCTCTCCAAACATAATACCCTTTTTAGTGGTACCTGTAGTTATATCAGAAATGTGTAACACCTCTTTCATTGCCTCAATCATGCAGTGAATGGCCTTAGTGGGCATCAGGTTAGACTCATCGTCGTCGACACTGGTGTCAGTATCAGTGTCGACATCTGGGTCTGCGGTCTGAGGTAGCGGGCGTTTCAGAGCCCCTGATGACCTTTGAGACGCCTGGACAGGCACGAGCTGAGAAGTCGGCTGTCCCACATTTGGCATGTCGTCAAATTTCTTATGTAAGGAGTCTATACGTGCACTCATTTCTTTCCATAAGCTCATCCACTCAGGTGCCTGCCCCGCAGGGGGTGACATCCCTTCTAAAGGCATCTGCTCCGTCTCCACATCATTATCCTCATCAAACATGTCGACACAGCCGTATCGACACACCGCACACACACAGGGAATGCTCCAACAGAGGACAGGACCCACAAAAGCCCTTTGGGGGGACAGAGTGAGAGTATGCCAGCACACACCAGAGCGCCATATAATGCAGGGACTAACTGAGTTATGTCCCCTATAGCTGCTTTTTCTATGTAAATGTATACTGCGCCTAAATTTAGTGCCCCCCTCTCTTTTTTACCCTTTTCTGTAGTGTAGACTGCAGGGGAGAGCCAGGGAGCTTCCTTCCAGCGGAACTGTGAGGGAAAAATGGCGCCAGTGTGCAGAGGGAGATAGCTCCGCCCCTTTTCCGCAGACTATTCTCCCGCTTTTTCCTATATTCTGGCAGGGGTATTTTCCACATATATAGCCTCTGGGGCTATATATTGTGGTATTTTTGCCAGCCAAGGTGTTATTATTGCTTCTCAGGGCGCCCCCCCCCCCCCCAGCGCTACCTTGGTGAAGACTGATGTCTTCTGCCGCCGATTTTCCGGACCTCTTCTTGCTTCTGGCTCTGTAAGGGGGACGGCGGCGCGACTCCGGGACCGAACACCAAGGCTGGGCCTGCGGTCGATCCCTCTGGAGCTAATGGTGTCCAGTAGCCTAAGAAGCCCAATCCGGCTGCAAGCAGGCGAGTTCGCTTCTTCTCCACTTAGTCCCTCGCTGCAGTGAGCCTGTTGCCAGCAGGTCTCACTGAAAATAAAAAACCTAATTTCTATACTTTCTTTCTAAAGGCTCAGGAGAGCCCCTAGTGTGCATCCAACCTCAGCCGGGCACAAAATCTAACTGAGGCTTGGAGGAGGGTCATGGTGGGAGGAGCCAGTGCACACCAGGTAGTCATAAATCTTTCTAGAGTGCCCAGCCTCCTTCGGAGCCCGCTATTCCCCATGGTCCTTACGGAGTTCCCAGCATCCACTAGGACGTCAGAGAAAAGTGTTTCACCACAGGTGATGGCAATCATACATTACCAGGAAAGTCCAGGAACAGAGCATTTTCTCCCTCATGGAGAGGGTCAGGTAGGCACGTATGTACCATGCACAGCGTATGCACCCTCTGGTGCTGCAACTACAGTAATTCCCATGCATACCTCCCACCATGACCCTCTCCAGGAGGGACACAATGCTCCGTTTCTGGACTTTCCTCTTAATGTATGATTGCCGGCACCTGTGTTGAACAGGTGAATGGATAAGACAGGTGTTTCAGCACAGGTGATGGCAATCATAAATTAACAGTGAAGTCCAGGGGCAGAGCTTTGTGTCCCTCCTGGAGAGGGTCATTTTGGGAGATATGCCCATGGTCCGCTCGCAGGGTGCCGTAGGTGTCTATGCAGACCCCAACACATACTTGCCTACCTGACCCTCTCCATGAGGGATAAAATGCTCTGTTCCTGGACTTTCCTGGTAATGTATGATTGCCATCACCTGTGGTGAGCTAGGTAATTGATAAGAAAGGTGTTTCACCACAGGTGATGGCAATCATACATTACCAGGAAAGTCCAGGAACAGAGCATTTTCTCCCTCATGGAGAGGGTCAGGTAGGCAAGTATGCAGTCCAACATGACCCGCCACACTAGGTACAAAATGCTCTGTTCCTGGACTTCCCTCTTAATTTATGATTTCCATCACCTGTGTTGAACTAGTTAAATGATAAGAAAGCTGTTTCTTCACAGGTGATGGAAATCATGAATTAAAAGGGAAGTCCAGAAACAGAGCATTTTGTACCTAGTGGGGTGGGTCATGTTGGAGGGTATGGTCTATGTGGCCCTCCTCTAATAGAGTACCATGCACAGCATATGCACCCCCTGGTGCTGCAGCTACAGTAATTCCCACGGTCTGCTTCCAGGGTGCTTCAGGTGTCTATGTGGCCCTTCTCTTATAGAGTACCATGCACAGGGTAGAGGCTAGATCCAAGTGGCCTAAGGGACCTTTTCCGTCAGGGGGAGGAGCCACGACACAAGGGGGAGGAGCTACGCCAGCGGTACAGTTGGTCTAGTATCCACACCACCAACTATTACCTTTAGTAATTAGGTGGCGAGCGGAGCGAGCCACCGTGCCCGAAGCGTGGCGAGCGAAGCGAGCCCGCGAGGGTACTTTTCGGGTACCTTGTTCGGCCGCTGCTCCTCCCCCTGGTGACGGGTCTCCTCCCCTAGGTACGTCAGAAGGTCCCTTCTCCCACTCCAATATAGAACCAACCCTCCTCTAATAGAGTACCATGCACAGCATATGCACCCTCTGGCCCTGCAGCTACAGTAATTCCCATGGGCTGCTTGCAGGGTGCTTCAGGTGTCTATGTGGCCCTCCTCTAATAGAGTACCATGCACAGCATATGCACCCTCTGGTGCTGCAGCTACAGTAATCCCCATGGTCTGCTTGCAAGGTGCTTCAGGTGTCTATGTGGCCCTCCTCTAATAGAGTACCATGCACAGTTTATGCATCCTCTGGTGCTGCAGCTACAGTAATCCCCATGGTCTGCTTGCAGGGTGCTTCAGGTGTCTATATGGCCCTCCTCTAATAGAGTACCATGCACAGCGTATGCACCCTCTGGCCCTGCAGCTACAGTAATCCCCATGGTCTGCTTGCAGGGTGCTTCAGGTGTCTATGTGGCCCTCCTCTAATAGAGTACCATGCACAGCGTATGCACCCTCTGGCCCTGCAGCTACAGTAATCCCCATGGTCTGCTTGCAGGGCGCTTCAGGTGTCTATGTTGCCCTTCTCTAATAGAGTACCACGCACAGCGTATGCACCCTCTGGCCCTGCAGCTACAGTAATTCCCATGGTCTGCTTGCAGGGTGCTCCAGGTGTCTATGTTGCCCTTCTCTAATAGAGTACCACGCACAGCGTATGCACCCTCTGGTGCTGCAGCTACAGTAATCCCCATGGTCTGCTTGCAGGGTGCTTCAGGTGTCTATGTTGCCCTTCTCTAATAGAGTACCACGCACAGCGTATGCACCCTCTGGTGCTGCAGCTACAGTAATTCCCATGGTCTGCTTGCAGGGTGCTTCAGGTGTCTATGTTGCCCTTCTCTAATAGAGTACCACGCACAGCGTATGCACCCTCTGGTGCTGCAGCTACAGTAATCCCCATGGTCTGCTTGCAGGGTGCTTCAGGTGTCTATGTGGCCCTCCTCTAATAGAGTACCATGCACAGCGTATGCACCCTCTGGTGCTGCAGCTACAGTAATTCCCATGGACTGCTTGCAGGGTGCTTCAGGTGTCTATGTGGCCCTCCTCTAATAGAGTACCACGCACAGCGTATGCACCCTCTGGTGCTGCAGCTACAGTAATTCCCATGGTCTGCTTGCAGGGTGCTTCAGGTGTCTATGTGGCCCTTCTCTAATAGAGTACCATGCACAGCGTATGCACCCATTGGTCCTGCAGCTACAGTAATTCCCATGGTCTGCTTGCAGGGTGCTTCAGGTGTCTATGTGGCCCTCCTCTAATAGAGTACCATGCACAGCGTATGCACCCATTGGTCCTGCAGCTACAGTAATTCCCATGGACTGCTTGCAGGGTGCTTCAGGTGTCTATGTGGCCCTCCTCTAATAGAGTACCATGCACAGCATATGCACCCTCTGGCCCTGCAGCTACAGTAATTCCCATGGACTGCTTGCAGGGTGCTTCAGGTGTCTATGTGGCCCTCTAATAGAGTACCATGCACAGTTTATGCACCCTCTGGTGCTGCAGCTACAGTAATCCCCATGGTCTGCTTGCAGGGTGCTTCAGGTGTCTATGTGGCCCTCCTCTAATAGAGTACCATGCACAGCGTATGCACCCCCTGGTGCTGCAGCTACAGTAATTCCCATGGGCTGCTTGCAGGGTGCTTCAGGTGTCTATGTGGCCCTCCTCTAATAGAGTACCATGCACAGCATATGCACCCCCTGGTGCTGCAGCTACAGTAATTCCCATGGTCTGCTTGCAGGGTGCTTCAGGTGTCTATGTGGCCCTCCTCTAATAGAGTACCATGCACAGCATATGCACCCTCTGGCCCTGCAGCTACAGTAATCCCCATGGTCTGCTTGCAGGGTGCTTCAGGTGTCTATGTGGCCCTCCTCTAATAGAGTACCATGCACAGCGTATGCACCCATTGGTCCTGCAGCTACAGTAATTCCCATGGGCTGCTTGCAGGGTGCTTCAGGTGTCTATGTGGCCCTCCTCTAATAGAATACCATGCACAGCGTATGCACCCTCTGGTGCTGCAGCTACAGTAATTCCCATGGTCTGCTTGCAGGGTGCTTCAGGTGTCTATGTGGCCCTCCTCTAATAGAGTACCATGCACAGTATATGCACCCTCTGGTGCTGCAGCTGCAGTAATCCCCATGGTCTGCTTCCAGGGTGCTTCAGGTGTCTATGTGACCCTTCTCTTATAGAGTACCATGCACAGCGTATGCACCCTCTGGCCCTGCAGCTACAGTAATTCCCATGGACTGCTTGCAGGGTGCTTCAGGTGTCTATGTGGCCCTCTAATAGAGTACCATGCACAGCGTATGCACCCTCTGGCCCTGCAGCTACAGTAATTCCCATGGACTGCTTGCAGGGTGCTTCAGGTGTCTATGTGGCCCTCCTCTAATAGAGTACCATGCACAGCGTATGCACCCTCTGGCCCTGCAGCTACAGTAATTCCCATGGGCTGCTTGCAGGGTGCTTCAGGTGTCTATGTGGCCCTCCTCTAATAGAGTACCATGCACAGCGTATGCACCCTCTGGCCATGCAGCTACAGTAATTCCCATGGGCTGCTTGCAGGGTGCTTCAGGTGTCTATGTGGCCCTCCTCTAATAGAGTACCATGCACAGCGTATGCACCCTCTGGTGCTGCAGCTACAGTAATCCCCATGGTCTGCTTGCAGGGTGCTTCAGGTGTCTATGTGGCCCTCCTCTAATAGAGTACCATGCACAGCGTATGCACCCCGTGGTGCTGCAGCTACAGTAATCCCCATGGTCTGCTTGCAGGGTGCTTCAGGTGTCTATGTTGCCCTCCTCTAATAGAGTACCATGCACAGCATATGCACCCTCTGGCCCTGCAGCTACAGTAATCCCCATGGTCTGCTTGCAGGGTGCTTCAGGTGTCTATGTGGCCCTCCTCTAATAGAGTACCATGCACAGCGTATGCACCCTCTGGCCCTGCAGCTACAGTAATTCCCACGGTCTGCTTGCAGGGTGCTTCAGGTGTCTATGTGGCCCTCCTCTAATAGAGTACCATGCACTGTGTATGCATCCTCTGGTCCATCGTCTAAAAATCACAGCATATAAACAGGTAGAAAGACTCTTGTCCTCAATGTTAGGCGTATATTAACTAATGTGCATGTTTTTAGAACTGAAGATGTTGCCCATAGCAACCAATCAGATTCTACCTATCATCTGGTGCTAAATAAATGATAAGTAGAATCTGATTGGTTGCTCTGGGTAACATCTCCACTTCTAAAAACCTGCACCTTAGTAAATATACCCCTAAGGAATATCCCTGCTTGTGCCCAGATGGTAAACTGAGGTAATAAAGAATTAAGTCACCTTTGCCTTAGCATGAATATCCTTCAAACCTGGACTGTTGGGGTGCCTTGAGGACCACATCTGGGAACCTTATGGTATGGGAGAGGAAGTTGCCATCACGGGGGAGATATTTTTCCTTTGCGTGTTCCCTCCATTTCACTAAACCTACTAAAGGTCACTCTTATTCTCTTGTAGGAGGCACTTAAATTGTAGTCTTAGAGTGGTGCTTTATAATATTAATATTATTAACTGTTTATTTGAAAGGTGTGCGCAGGGTAGCAGAATTTGCTGTGGCTAGAGTAGGCAGGCAGTGGTGAGTTGCAGGTGGAACTCACAACAGATCTCAGTGTTTCTGTACCCAGTTATGGATAGCCATCAAATGGTTGATCATGATGGTTTCTATCGATAGTGCAATCAATGGTTTTCATAAATGATAGAAAACCATTGGTTTGAACGATCAATAAACATCCCTCCTGTTCGTCACACAATGGCAGAGGAGGCTGAAGGAGGAATAATGGGGGTCATTCCGAGTTGATCGCACGTAGCAACTTTTTGCTCCTCGTATGATCAACTAGATACCACCTATGAGGTAGTGTATTTTAGCAGCGATGAAGGTCCCAAAATTGACATCAGACATCTGCACTCCAAACGCCTGGACGCACCTGCGTTCGCTGCTCCACTCCCAGAAAACGGTCAGTTGACGCCCCGGGACGCCTTACGCCTGTCACTCTTCTTGCGATTGCGGCAGCGATCGCTTTCTTCGTTATTCTTGTCATTGCCCAGTGACGGCTGTCGCTGGACAACGACATGCGTACGCATTGCGGCCGGTGCACATGTGCAGAACCGACCCGTTCGCACCACTGTGAAAAACAGCAGCATGCGAACGGGTCGGAATGACCCCCATTGTTTTAAGAAAATGCATGTTGTGTGACTGTGGTTGCCATAGTTATCTCATGTCACTTAAATGTAATAGAAGGAATGAAGGAAAACACTACAAATAAAAGACAAATCATAGAAGTATATAATTTTATATATATATAATAGGCTACACGAACAAGTGTTGGTCTCTTAAGTATTGGGTCTCTTAAGTATTCAATAGATGTCAGGTTTCTATAATTATGCTAGTTTTTGATCCTGTCGGCGCTAATAAGGACCTTCGTTTGTCCAAATACCTTGCTTTAATTATGTAATGGTAACCAGGTTATAAGTAATGCTGGGATGATTAATACGTGGTGTTATTATAAGTATATTTTTAAACGCTGATAATATTGCTTTGATTAACACAGTTACGGGTAATTGAGCAATAATGCATTCACGGGCAGATGAGATACCTGCTTTTGTGTCCTAATATATGCAGTGTCATATATATGACACATGAGGACTATGAGATGGTCTATTAAGACATATATTGGTGACGAGTAGCAGAGTGGATAGTACGGATATTCTGTGTGACACGATCATCTTTGGTGATGCGGTCACACGTTCAATTGATTATGTTTTATTATATTGTTTTATTTTTATGTAATTTAGTACTTTAATGTATATATTCATGTCTTTTAGATGCCTTGATGAACTTTTCTTATAATGTGTATTAGTGGTATGTCACTGTATAGACAGGCTGAGCCTTTTTTAAATGCAATTTGTATGGGCCAATCAGAATACTGAGACGTGTATTTAAATATTGTGACTTCAGACCAAGCCCACTGACGAAGTCGGATGACGAAACGCGTATGGGCGTGGTCTGGCGTACGGATTCTGAACTAAGAACGCTCTTTGCACTGTGGGGTAATTCTCATGCTGGTTATGCGAGCGGTGGTTTAACCGCCTTTTATGGTACGGGTTTTCACTTGTTACCAACCTGGATGTTTTTGAATAAACTGTTATACACTTTTAATGCACTATTGGCGCTCCCTGCTCTTTCAATTTCTTGGCAATATATATATATATATATATATATATTAAAGAAAGAAATAAGGCTAAGACCTCACTCGCGCTGATACTATAAGAAGCTACACCTTAAGGGAAATACCCCCTGTTAGACGGGGTATAATAGTTATGAACAACAAAGAAAAAGTTTCCCAGGGAGCTGGTGTGACTCTTTGGTATAACTATCGTTTTCACTTATAAAATAACACAGTCGTTAGAATTAACTTATTTATTTTAAGATACAATAAAATAAGCTGTACCACAATGTATCCTAAATTGACAATAAACGATGTTTTTTACAAATGTTTGTATCGATGACAATTCATTTCAATCAAAAATCGACATAATGATTATTCATCCTTATAGGAATGACAAAATCGCTGTCTCAACCCAACGCGTTTCGTCTACAGACTTCATCAGGGGTTTATTGAAATCAAAGGTTCACAGTATGGACAAGCAATTTAAGCGAGTCTTCAAGAGATAATTAAAACACTTAAAAGTGGTGTCGAACTAGATTTCACCACATGGAATATCAATTAGACTAATCATCAGATGTGACCAGTTCAATGTATTATCCACTAAACGAACTTGGTTTGATGATTAAAAATAATTGTATTCAAACCAATTGTATGAAAACTATCTCGTAAAGCAGCTATTCAAAAAATCACATCCAAGCGTGGATTCAATATAAGGCAGATAACTGTAATCGTACCTCTCCACTTTCTGCAATGCTCCTAGCTGCTGAATGTTTTTGAATAAACTGTTATACACTTTTAATGCACTATTGGCGCTCCCTGCTCTTTCAATTTCTTGGCAATATATATATATATATATATATATATATAAAATGTAAGATTGTCATACATAATAGAGTCCAGTAAACACAAGCATGACACATGAAAGAAAAAGTTAGTATGCACTAATGTACATCGTAAATAACAAGAGTCAAAAGAAAAAAAAAAAGAAAAAAAGAAGTAAAAAAGAAAAATGTTCGTAGATCAGTGGTTCCCAAACTCGGGCATCAGGATCCCAAACAGTTCATGTTTTCCAGGTCACAAGTGGACCTTTAAAAAGTAACAGTTGATAACACATCTGTGCACATGGCGGCACCTGGAAAACATGAACTGTTTGGGGTCCTAAGGACCGAGTTTGAAAATCACTGCCATAGAGCAAACATTAAATCAGATACAATGTTATATTTAGAGACGGGACTTCCAACCAGAAATCAAAGTGTGAAAGACAATAAAGACAAACGTGTTAATTATAAAAGACAATACAAAATAGTGTGACCTTGGACAGTATATATATATGTATAATGCGTAAATGCATTCATAACTTTTAATACATGTTATAGCCACTAGATGGCAAGACATTTAATAGAACAGAAACCAAAGAAGGAAGACGGGTTGTTACTGTTATGGGCACTATGGTATTCTACTATATATCCCGCACCAGACATAAATTATTCAATTACATTAATAATAATGCATTAGAAAACAAAAACCAGCTAGTAAATATCTTCCTCCTCTGGAGTTTTAACCTTTGAATGCTGGAGGTGCTCCTGCAATCAAAATAGACCAGACATTAAACAACGTGTTTGTTGCAAAGAGGCAACAAAGAGAATAGATTGCTTTTTGGAGCACTCTTTTATAACAAAATTTAATATGCAAATCGATATGATATGATTGTAATAATTTAAAACGTAACCTTTAATTCTTACTCCTAAAGTAAAATAAGAATTTACTTACCGATAATTCTATTTCTCATAGTCCGTAGTGGATGCTGGGACTCCGTCAGGACCATGGGGAATAGCGGGCTCCGCAGGAGACAGGGCACATCCAAAAAAGCTTTTAGGTCACATGGTGCGCACTGGCTCCTCCCCCTATGACCCTCCTCCAAGCCTCAGTTAGGTACTGTGCCCGGACGAGCGTACACAATAAGGAAGGATCTTGAATCCCGGGTAAGACTCATACCAGCCACACCCATCACACCGTACAACTTGTGATCTGAACCCAGTTAACAGTATGATAACACAAACGAAGTAGCCTCTGAACAGATGGCTCACAACAACAGTAATAACCCGATTTTTGTAACAATAACTATGTACAAGCATTGCAGACAATCCGCACTTGGGATGGGCGCCCAGCATCCACTACGGACTATGAGAAATAGAATTATCGGTAAGTAAATTCTTATTTTCTCTAACGTCCTAGTGGATGCTGGGACTCCGTCAGGACCATGGGGATTATACCAAAGCTCCCAAACGGGCGGGAGAGTGCGGAT